>NC_056751.1:753480254-753652754 GCF_019279795.1 Protopterus annectens
AGCAGACCAAAGCTACCTAGAAAATATACAGAAAGAGGAGAAAAAAATGAATTGCAACTCTTATACTGAATCCAAATTTTCTACATCCTACAATCTGAAACTTGTTTACTAGGCTAACAAGCACTGCGGCCTTTATAAGTCGAGCTGAGCATCCCAAATGTATCCCTGAAGTTTTGTGCCTTACAGGTTATTTTAAGTGCTATATGTAAACTAGGGCAAGATTTACAGACTGCCTCTGTCCATTAGAGACATAGGTGCTAGACCCAGGGTGTAGTTCTGATTTCCCATCCTTTGGTCCAGGTTTCTGCTGAATAGGTTTAGGAAAGAGCTCTGCCTCACAGGAATGAGAATCCCATTTCAACAAAGTGGAATTCTCTAGAAAGCATACCTGTCCCACCAACACATCCTATTTACATTGCAAGCAAAGTTTAAATACCTTGAGTAATTCTGATTCTATTCATTTTGCGGATAAGCAAAAGGTCTATCAAAGTGGGATCCAAGGATGCCTTGTATGCTAGGCATAGGCCACCACTGAACAGTCTATAGGAAACAGATTACAGATACAGGGCTTTGAGGTGATCTGCATAGGATATGTTGTTTATGTCCTGTATTCTTTTTGTGAAGAACCTCCGTGGACATTCCAGCAGTTGCATGTGCCTGGTCAGGTACATACCAAAGAGGGCATTTTACTTAATGATGGACCTGATGAGGCAGAATACAGTGGTCTGGTGACTTTCTTGGACCTAGATGCCATGCCCTTGCTTATAAGTTGAGCAACACAGAATGATTTCTTTACTGCCTTAGACACGTTTGTTGAAAAATATTGCTACCTACTTACTTACCCAAATCCCTGACCACTGAGTTAACCCTTAGAGATGTGTTATCAATGAATCAGTTTCCTAGTGTGGCTGACTTCTCAAAGGGTACTATTATGTATTTCCTGGCAATGAGTTTTAAGCTGTGGCTTTGGCACCAGTCACTTGTCCGTCAGTCCTTCCTGTGGGGTGCTAGTGTCTTGGATTTTATAACTGCTCCTAGTCTGCAATCATCTGAAAATTTTGTTAGCTACAGAGGCCCTTGAACATTGGACTTGACTTGAAGGAGTGGACCCAGCAATGAACTCTGAAGGTCTCTGCTAGTGACCACCCTCTTTGTGGAGGAGGTCTCCTCTATCCTAACATCAGAATCATGTTGATTCTCCAAAAGTAGTTTTGGCAATGGTAAAAAGTTTGAAAACATCTTGCAGAAACTATTCTCAGTAAACAAAACATTTTGGGGGAGACACCTCCTGAACTTATATATACCAATTTTGAGGTTACAGAGCAGTGAAGAAAAAGACAAACTCCAGTATCAGTGAAGTTAGTTTTGCTGAAAAGCACTGACACATTTTAAGCTAAGCGAAACCAACTTTGACAATTTTACATGTTCCCTCAAACTTCCTAGGTCCTCTTTGAGAGACAGCTGGCTATTTAGTGTGTAACACAAGGGTTTATATATTGATCCATGAGTTTCTTTACAATGCCCAAGTCAGGAATTGAATCAAATCCCTTAGCAAGTTCCAGGTTGGCATTTGATACTTTGGTGGCCTTTTCAAAAAAGTCCACAAGGTTGAGTAGGCATGATTTGCCCTTCTCACAACCAAATTGGTTTAGATCTGGTGTTTGAAGTTTTCCTATGTCATTCTTAATCATTTACATGGCTTTGTATCTCAGACTAGTCAGACTTATGGGTCTTTTGATGGCCCACCCTTGTGCAGAGGGATGACTGTTTCAATTCTTCATTCATATGGCACAAAGGCTGTCTGGAGGCTATGGTTAAACAGTAACTCCAGTGTTCCTGGCAGGTCACCGTAAGATGTATTTGGATCAGTGAACATGAGAACATTTGTACATTATCTCAGGATGCCCATATCTACCAAAATGGCATCAGAGATATTGGGAAAGTGCACATCCATGAATATTTTTTTTTTCTTTTCAGGTGCACTACAAAGGGGTGGTACAGCAGGCAAACCTGGGCACTGTGAGGGTACAAACTACGACTGGGCTATGTATGACTGAATTTGTGTGGCAGTGCTCCTCAGCTTATCTTGCAAACACTGCCTGTACATAAAAGAGGTATATTTTGTAGAATGAAGCTAGGAAAATAAATAAACAAACCCACATCAGTGCATCACAGGACATCAAACCTCCAGGCAAACTTGGAGGGTCACTTGGGGGCCACTTACTCATGTACAGCATGTTGTTGGAACAAACAAGAGCACATGGCAAAAGCCAGCCACAGGGGATTGTGCAAACTCTAATGAGAAGGCATCTCAGCCAGGAACCAAACTCGAGAGCAAGATTCTGAAAGGCAGTCATCCCAGCTGTTGTGCAACTGAAAAAAATCTAAAATATCTAATTTCTATAAACAGAACAGCATGTCCCCTGTAAAACCTATTCTTTAACAGATCATTTGTGTTTGCCATTTGACCCATCATTTAGGTAGACTGATCTGTACTGACCCTTTTGAACCACAATTTCGGTATACAGGAAGACAGAATCATGCAAGTATAACAGTCTGCATATTTCTGCCATGTGCATGTTAACCGTGCAGTACACAGATGCTCTCTGCACAGTTCTCAACTAGCCCTGATTTTGCAGAATATCTCTGACTGCCTTACATTTCTGCTCTGTCCCTTGTAAAACGTGATTTGTTGTGTAAATCACTAAGGATTATGTTTAATTAATGATGCCATTCATTAGAATTGCGTACTTCTTATTCCACAGAAATACATTTTGATGCAAAACCTGTTGTTCTATTAACTTTCTACCTGAATTAGAATAACATTTAAAAAACGTCCATGAATTTGGGCCATTGTCTACCCATTATTTTGGACTTTTTCTCTGATTCTTGAACAAAGACCCCAAGAGCTATGAGCACACACATTATAAAAATGTCAAAGTATAATCATATAGAAATATGATGAGAAAGAATCACTGTCAGTAAACTGATGTACTAAAAATTCAAATGGAACAAGACAGCACTGTCTGCCATCTCATACTCCGTCATGACTTTTCTTCTGGTCTTGACAATCTCATCCCCTTACATGTCCAAGGATGAGTGGGGCTGGCCACCTTACCATTCCTAAGTGAATACTGGCATCAGGTTGGTCCAGGCCCAGACAGGATAGTTATCCACATCCATTGTCTTCAGTTTAAATATTTAAGAAATAACCATCTGGTCTGATCATCTCCTAAGATGCAGAAATGTGAGTGTTCCTCTGACTTCTACATGGGTTCTGTACAGTCAGATCCAGCTAGCAGCCTGGGTGACAGTGCGTTGTGCTTCATCCGTGGGACTCATCTGGGGAACAGGGAACAGCATGAAGGGCACCAACCTGATATCAGTCAGTGATTGTTTATCTACTTTAGTGTAAGACAAACTTCTGAAAGAGCAGATAACATAATTCTGCAAAATCAAAATAAGGAAATGTCCATTTTAAGCAATACAAATTAAAAAAAGGTAATGGAAGCCAGGATGACTGCTGCCACTATTACTAGTACACGGAGAGCAAAGGTCAAGCGCTAGTAGCATGAACTCTGCAACGGATTGGCATTCACCAGATCAACAGATAAAGCAACAGTGTGCTCAATGTCATCATTTGACTCACTGTTTTTCTTTTTTTAATTTAGTTACTGGCATGTAATCATGGAACTTAATAACCATGACTGCATATCAGTAACCCATGCTGCAATGGCCACAGAAAAGTTTTATTTAACACTGGAGTGATAACCCCTAAGTTAGCACAGGTCACTAGGCAGGAGCCTATGCAGCCTTGTGCTCAGTCTGGCTCTGCCATCAACTGCCAGGTAGTATACAATGTATAAGGGTTCATGATTCCAACAATGGTACACTAATCATTTATATTCTACAGGCTGTTAATGGGACAGCTATGCCTGGCATACATGGCATTGTTAGACCCCAATCTGATGGGCCTCCTGCACATCCACAAAACAAACAGCACCAAAATTACCCATTCTAAATACTTAAATCTTGCTTATAAATAGGACATGTTGGAGAGACAGGTATATATCATAGAGACTACTCTATCTCTGGAACAGGCTCCCCATCCATGTAAAACAGAGTTCCTCCCTAACCCAATTCAAGTGTAACTTGGACAATTGGATAGGTAACAGGAATTTCATCCCTGGCTTGGCACCTATGTTTCTTATAGACACAGGCAGTCTGTAAATGGTCCATCTCCCAGGCCCTTTCTTGTAAATGTTTCATTTTCCAGTCCCCTGCTTACACTTATCAAGGGTACCAGAACTTGTTAGAGATTTGGGATGCATGGCTAGGCTTAAAAAGGCCCTTGTGGTCATTAGCCTAGTAAACATCTATGAACCTATATCACTGCTTCCTGCAGTAGGACAATCTATGGGTCATCTAGTACGTCAATGCAGGTGTACTCCTGCACCCAATATGTAAAATGATGTACAATAAGCAAAAATGTCTCCTCACTATGCCTCTACACTCCCATGTCCCTAATGTTCTGTAGGTGATGTAGGGCACCCACTACAGCCCTTGTGGATGACACCAGTACTGAACCCATGAAGCATGGCCCAACATCAGTATAATGTCACCCAACATCAGTATAATGTCACCCATTCCCAGACTAAAAATGTAGTAACATTATGTGCTTAGCATGCTACCTAGGCATATCTGGGGGCACTTCTATAGACTATGTAGGTTGTGTACCTATAGATTTACAACATATCAGACTGATGGTAACCCACTGTAGAGATCCACCACCCCACTCCTCTCTGGCCAAGGCAATATCCTACCCCATCTGAATACTTGTGTACCACTGTGTATGCTTACTCGATGATAGCATTACTGAAGGTATAGCTGTATTACTGGACTTTAAGTTGTTGGCTTGCTACAGACTGCTGTTAACAACCTAAAGGACTGCAGGGGACCTTTCCTTCATTGGCGTGCTTCTCTGCTCACACATGTACCTGTAGCATGATATCCCTGTCCTCTGTGCCACACATGTACCTATGTGAGCTACTACACCTGCTGTCTGGGAAGCCCATCCCTTAATGGTCACAGTAGACCCTGATGTGTTGCATACTAAAGTTGTATCCCTGCAAAGGCCCACACCACCATTACACACCTTGCGATGTACTGGGATATACCAGTGTCCGGCGTATCTGTGGCACACCATATATCCTGTCTAAGTCTTATGCGGAATATCTAGATCAGTGTGTGTATGTGTGTGTGTGTGTGTGTGTGTGTGTGTGTGTGTGTGTGTGTGTGTGTGTGTGTCTATATGGCACAGCTACCTCACTGTACACACACATCAATGTCCTATTAATATGGTCAACTCTCTTCCCAGGTGTATACATGTCCTTCAAAGGTAGTGGCAAAAATCAGACATTATCAACCCTGCCACGAATAATGTCCTGTTGTACGCTCCAGGGACTCATGGGCAATCCTTGTTTGGGAGAGAGGGCACCCATCAACCTTTACGGGACTGTGTGTGTCAGGCACACTGGTGCAAGATGTAAATGTCATGGGTGGGAGATACTGCCCACCACTACAATGCCAGAAGCATGTCAGTGATACAATAAGGTGAGCCCTGCAAAATCATGCAACACAGCAGCAGAAAGAGATGCAACTATAAAGGGGAGCCACATTCCAGTGCAATTGTCACACATGAAAAGTCATTCTATGCATCTCTGCATAGAGATGACAATGAAACAGATATCATATTGGCAGTGTGGATACAGGTTCTGGGAGTGGCCAGATGGCACACATCTCACATGGAGATCAGCCATATGCCAGACATCTGCTCTGCCTAGAATGGCAAGAAGTAGCACACACTGACCCCGCTTGTGTATTCCACAGGCACATCACATGTTCTGACTCAGAGGCCACCAGCCCAGATGTTTGATAATTGCCAGCATGTATCGGGTGTAGATTACGTTATCGAATCTTTAAAAGTTTGAAAGTCATATGGTCGAACCCATATGATCAAACTTTTAGAAGTTTAAAAAAACTAAAAAAAAATAAATAAACAGAAAAAACTACCTGACCATTTTAAGCAGGGGGGCAAGACCCCTGAAACTCCCACACCCCCCTCTCTTTAAATATACCAACTCCAAGATCACACTACAGTGCAGGAAAAGGACATCTTCCCATTCCCTACTGTACGGTGAAAGAAAATAGCATACTGTCTCCATTTAAACCGTTGTTAGCATGATTATTAGTTTGAATAAAAAGCTGCACGAATTGATATGAAATATAAAAGGTTAATTTAGAAGTAGTATAACATGCAGAAAATAGTAAGTGTGCTGGCAAGCACATATAGCTTAGTTAGAATTTGGCATCCATGTGAAGGAGTATGTTACTGAGAAACAAAGTCTGTAAAAATAACTGCGGAGATGGCAGCTGGAAGGACATCAACGAAGTAAAGAGATGTAGCATCAAGCAAGATAAAGTTGGAACATCAGATAGTGCTGGAACACCATGTTTCAGATAATGCAAGGCTGAGTTTCTAAGGATCATCAAACTACAAAGAACCAAGGACAAGGGAACAAAGGAAAACTGTTATACAAAGAAAGAACTGTTATACATCAGACTCTGAGAAAAAATACCAGACCTTCTGGTATAAATGTGACTGTGCATAAACAAGCTTTGGGTATTTGCCATAGAGAGCTGACAGCATCTGTGTTACATGCTTGTAGATATGAAAAGAAAAATGTGATAGTAAAGCGTATTAACTGAAACAGTTATCTTTGTGCATTTATTCTACTCAGTACAATACAGTAATAAGATTAGTTGATCATAATAAGTAGTTAAATATACTTTGGTATGCTTGCATGTAAATGCAAGTAACAGCAAGAAACAAACAGGAAGACGTCATCATTTTTTCAAAGGCAAGCCACAGTTAATGGACCGAATGGTTTCTTATTATGACAACTACAGCTTCTTTTTTATTTTATTCAGTTAGTACGTTCTGTTCCAGTGCAAACATTTGCCTCCTTCTTCTGTACAGTATCCAGTAGCAGAACAGTGCATCTCTGCAAATTCCGCAGGTCCTGCACATTTACACAACTGAATCTGCCAGCTGTGTTTGAACTCCTTTTCAGAGAATCAACGAGGAACTTTCCACACTTTCTCGACGGAAGATCTGGCCACCTTTCACACAGAAACTGGTAATTCTCTTTTTGTTTCTCATTCTACAGCATGGATGCCATTTGACAGAAAAGTATTAAATGTAAAACTACCTTCCAGGTAGACAGTAATAATAGTCCAGCACATGTATGGTCAGAATTTAAATATTGGTATAAACATAACTGTAGCACAGGTAGTACTTTACTAGGTAAAGTTTGTGTCAACGCTTTACATAAATGCATTACTTTTGACTGGTATCTTAAACAGCAACATCATTATTGTGACAGTAAATGTTTATTGTACAAGTCATATCAAACTGCTTTCTGTGTGCAATATCATAAAAGTAATGGTAAACAACCACATGCATTAATTTCAGAGTTACAATATCAGTCAAGTCAGTTATTTACAAAATCTTCTGTACATCTTGGAAGACAAAAGTGGCATAAAACCACTGCACATTACAAAACAAATAAAAACAGAGATGAGGCTCATGGTTAACTGACAGAAAGATTTAATAAACTACTAAGACACAGTCAGAGTGAGTTCAAAAAGTTCAGACAACATATGCAAACACTTTTTCAGAAGTGCATAACAGCTTTAAAGTCAGCAGAACAGAATACTGACAGGTATAATCTGGTTAGTAAAGAGTTAAAGCAGCAGCAGTTCACTACGCTGATACAAAATAATTTACGACGTACTATTCTACATTTACAAAATGGTTAAGCGTACACAGCACAAACTTTCATTCAGTTAAAGCAAGGCACTTAAACGGTGATTTTAAAACCATTTCAACTAACAAAACTGTTCTAGGGCATAGAAATCAAATGACAGTAGTTAAACGCAAAAAATACATGACGTCACAATACTGACATGCATGTATTTTCTTTTCGCCTAAAGTACAGCAAAAGGCAAACAGCAGCAAATGTAAGTCATGTAAATATATCTGTTTTAAGCATGTGTTAGTTAAGTCAATATCTCTTTTGCTTCTTACAATATTTTGTAATTGTATAATAGCATCAAAAATAGCAAAGACTCCAAAAAAACAGTATTCAAAAGCAGTATTATGCATAGTTAGGCAAATTACTAATGTTTACAACTGCATTCTAATATCACATTGCAAGTATATTAACAAATGACTTAAGGTACGAGTAAGTGCTAAAGGAGTTATGGGTTAAGTGTCTGGAATGCGCAAAAAAAAAAAAAGTATGTGAACTCAAATCTTTCCAGGCTAGAATGGGCAGTTACAAAGAATGTTGCATAATGTAAAATGTTACTGATTCTGAAATTTATAAGGTCAAGGAAACAAGACTGGTCACTAGGCGAAATGGCTTATGTTTTTGTAAAACATTATTGTTAAGTATTCACATACAGCATTATGGAAAAAGCACGAAAGTCTAATCCTGTTTAGTAATTGTAATAAAATGTCACAGTTGTGTATACATGTCATTAATAATCTGTTTGCGAGTAAATACTTCAAGTACAGTCAGTGCATGGGCTATAGTATGCAGTTAAATTATGCAAGTCCCTTTACAAAAAGGGAGGGTACAAATAGCTAGTAGTAACAGTAAATTTCTTTCCAAAATGGGTAAAAGCAATTCCTACTATAACTTTGACAGTATAGGCAACAGCAAAAGCTTTATAAAAATATTTTCTGTTTTTAAAAATGACCAAAACAGTGTAAGACGAAAGTGTCACAGTCCAGGTAACAGCCAAAGGGCAAGCATACATTTAATTCTCACAGCATAAAGCAAATAAAAATTACTGCAATAAAATAAAGTATACTACAGGGGGAAGGGCATGCTTTCAATTTTACACTAACTGTGTAAACAGTACTGCAAAAGGGCTCAAATAAAAGTGCAAAGCAGCAATACCAAAAAGTAATGCAATTAGCAGGCTTCAGTTTAATTTATTTATTTAATTTATTTATTTTATTTTATATTTGTTTACCGGGAAAGTCCGACTGGAACAAGGTCCATTTACAAAGGAGGCCCGGGGAGAAAAGCTCCATAACATAACAGTACAAATACAACAAATTACAAAATAAAATTCTGTACAGAGGCATATATACAACCAGAGCTCCATGTCTTTATATGACAACACATAATCTATGAATGACAGAAAATTTCTATACAGTGGCATATATACATTCAAGGAGATTTTTCGTACCTTAGTTTGATTTGAGCAGGCTTGGTATATAGACAGCAAAACTTTGAATTCCGTATTGGTAGTATAAAGCATCAAAATGAAGGAATGGAATCTGGAAAATAATACTATTCGGGAGATATGTCATAGCATGAGAAGTAGTTTGTAGGATAGTAGTTCCTGATGGGGAGTATTTGAGTAGTACAGAATAGCTGAGGTAAGCAGTGAGGAGATGAGGTGTGGCAAGTTAGGAGAGCAGAAAAGATTTTAAGTGATACAGGGACAGAGTCATGATTGCAAGAGGTGTGACTTTAGTGATGTCTTGAAAAGTGAGATGGATGGTCCAGAGGAGATACTTTCGGGGAGGTTATTCCATTCCCTAGCAATGGTGTGGGAGAACAGACTTTTCCCTGCAGTGTTATTGGCTTTGGTTATGCAGAGCAGGGTTTTGTTGGATGAGTGTAGAGGGCGATTTGCAGAATTGCATGCTACATTTGGAAACTGGACTGAGTGTACATTACAGCCATGTATATACAAATGCAAAAACAATCTGTACAAGCAAGTGTATTCTGTACAGTATATAGTAAATGGTTTATCTATGTAAATAAAGTAACAGGTCAAAGCTTGACATTTGTAACGCTTTTTTTTTTCAAAAAACAAGACTGCAATGTCAATAAAATCCTCAAACATTGTCAATAAATTACTGTATAGAACATCACTGCATTGAGTCATATTCAGATTCATTCAGTTCTAATAGTAATGGTTGTCATCATTGTGTTGACAATATTAAACTGTGTTAACTTGCTGTATCAAAAGAAAACTAAAGGTTTTGTTTCCCAATGTGTTTCTAGTTACTAGCAATATAACTTGACTAAAAAGTATATACTAATATAGGCAGTTTTGAATTTAAAATAAAACTGTGGGAATCAGTTAGCAGATGTGCAGAGTTATAATCCTGACACAGTCTACCTGATACCCATGCAGACCTGTAATCAACTGTTGTGGTGTATGGCTTCCAGGAGGATGTTGCTTAGCAGTGCCAAAGCTTCGCAGAGACAATGGAGTCCAGGAACATTGCCATTACAGGACTTCTGTCATCCATGATGGCACAAGTTGCATCAGTGGCCACCTCCATGCAGATGTTAGCCAGTGCTACCATCGGCACCCAATACCCTCATGTTGCCTGTGGTTGTGAGGTTGTGAATTCTTGTGGTGTCCACAAACAGCAACCATCAAACTGGCCACAGTCTGCACACTCCCATGCTTGGGTCACCATACCCAAACCCACACTATGAGTGGCCATGCAGCTGTGTTGCCTGAGGTGTAGCATCTCATGTGGGATGCCACTAGAAGTACTGTTTGACCACTTCTGCCATATCCCTTCCCCGAGGGTCTTATATGACACTTCTGTTTGCCTGTTGCAGGGAACCCACTGCGCAGGGCTGTACTGCCACCCTCATGTCCTGCTATCACAGTGGTTATACTGCAGAAGCTTGTAGTGGCACCCCCTGGTAACAGTGGAAATTATCTATGACAATGATACCTTCCCCCTTCTTGAGACCTACATCTCAGCTTCCTTTGACAAGTAGTTCCACACACCCTAGTTGTTTAGGAAGTCATGTGGCTGTGTGTAACTAGGCACTCGTGCAAATGATTATAGCTTTGATTTTCACCTCCATAGCTCTCAACCTCTTACCACAGAAAATCTGTAAAAGCCAAAAATAATAGGAGGACTAAGCAACAAAAATAAGGACATTTTTTAAATATTGCTCTTACAAACTTAGAAAATTGCTAGACTAAAAGGTCTTGTGTTACCATGCATTTTTTTGAAGGAAACAAAGTCTGAAACTCAAATGCCTAGCATTATTTAGTGAATTCAGTACTCACTGATTCACCACAAAAATCCAGAAAATCACAAATTTTAAGAGGAACAGACCAAAAATATGAGGCAAACATCTGGACATTCTGCAAAAATCTGGACAGTTGAGTGGTATGTCACCTCCTCCTCCTCCCTTTGCGGTGTATTGGAGATGACAAATGCACACTGTGACTCACACATGCACTGCCCAGCACAGCAGTTAGATTATACTGTGTGCATCATTATGTTCTGTGTGATACTGCACTTTGACTGTGTGCATGTCAGGACCCATGTAGGCTGACTAGTTGTTTCTATATTACCTGTAGTGTCATGTACGTATGCACAACAATGTTTAGGTATGTGTGGCAGGGGGGTGGGGCTGTCAGTCCCACTGCAGTGGACTGGCCTATCTTTGATACAGTAGTAACTTTACAGGCACACAACCTAGAAAGCCTAGGGCACAGTGCAGTGCATGAGGCTGCAGTGGGCTGACATTACTTTAATACAGTTGTCAGTCTACAGACAAACAGCCTAGATAGCCTATGGTGGACTGCTCAGGGTGAGGCTGGCAGATCTGCACAAGCCATAGGTCAGACAGCCTAGGACATAGTGGAGGGGAGGGGAGGGGTGGCCATCTGTTGGACTGGGCTGTCATCACTCAGATACAGTTGAAAATCTCCAAGTGCATAACTTACATACTCTGTAGTTGCAGCTGGCATAGCACTGACTCCAAGTGGATAACTCACATACTCTGTAGCTGCAGCTGTATGTTGCAGCTAACATAGCACCGAGTACATGTGCATAACTTACATACTCTGTAGTTGCAGCTGTATGTTGCAGCTAGCATAGTACTGACTCCAACTGCATAACTTACATACTCTGCAGTTGCAGCTGTATGTTGCAGCTAGCATAGCACTGACTACAAGTGCTTAACGTACATACTCTGTAGTTGGTAGCTGTATGTTGCAGCTAGCATAGCACTGACTACAAGTGCATAACTTACATACTCTTTGGCATGATGGTTAAGGTGTTTACCTTACAGACTCAAGGTGCAGGGTTTGATTCTCACAGGGGGTAATTAGATAGGCTTAAAATGGTCCATAAGGACAGTTAGCCTAGTACTAATCTATGAACCTATGAACCTATGTAGTTGCAGCTGTATGTTTCAGCTAGCATAGCACTGACGACAAGTACATAACTTACATACTCTGTAGTTGCAGCTGTATGTTGCATCTAGCATATCACTGACTCCAACTGTATAACTTACATACTCCGTAGTTGCAGCTGTATGTTGCAACTAGCATAGTACTGACTACAAGTGTATAACTTACATACTCTGTAGTTGCAGCTGTATGTTGCAGCTAGCATAGCACTGATGACAAGTGCATAATTTACATACTCTGTAGTTGCAGCTGTATGTTTCAGCTAGCATAGCACTGACGACAAGTACATAACTTACATACTCTGTAGTTGCAGCTGTATGTTGCAGCTAGCATAGCGCTGACTCCAAGTGCATAACTTACATACTCTGTAGTTGCAGCTGTATGTTTCAGCTAGCATAGCGCTGACTCCAAGTGCATAACTTACATACTACGAAGTTGCAGCTGTATGTTGCAGCTAGCATAGCACTGGCTACAAGTGCATAACTTATATACTTTGCAGTTGCAATTGTATGTTACAGCTAGCATAGCACTGACTACAAGTGCATAACTTACATACTCTGTAGTTGCAGCTAGCATAGCACTGACTCCAAGTGCATAACTTACATAGGTTCATAGGTTCATAGGTTCATACTAGGCTATCTGCCCGAGGGCATTTATAAGCCTAGCCCATAGTTTTGTGGCTTACGCCACCCCTTTAGTTTGGAGAAACTATGCCCATTATTTTGCTGTGCCTCTGTCGAGCAGTGACACTGAGGTAACCCCTGGGGTGTATCTGCGATCTCCCATCCATTGGTCAAGATTCCTCTTGAACAAGGCCAGCGAGGTGCTCTGCCTCACATAAACCGGGATTTTGTTCCACAGCATAGGGAGTCTTTGGGTGATGAATCTATCCCTCCAGCACGTCCTGTTAATAACCGTGTCGAGGTTTAAGTCTCCCGCCCTTGTGGCTCTGAGGGATCTAGATAATTTTGAGATGAAGCATGTTCATCAAATCTGGGTTTGACATGGCCTTGTATGTCAGGCATAGGTCACCTCTGAGCAAGCGGTAAGCAACTGAATATAACTGGAGTTCTTTCAGTCGGGCAGCATAAGACAGATTTTTGAGACCCTTTATCCTTTTGGTGAGGAACTTTTGTGGCCTCTCCAGCTGCTGCAAGTGTCGGGTCAGATACATTCCGAATGGGGCATTGTACTCGATCATTGGTCTGATGAGTGATGAGTATAGGGAGACTATGACTTCCCTTGATCTAGATGTGAATCCCTTCATGATAAGGTGGGCAATAGACCTGCAGACAAGAAAATGGATGTTATTATATACTATAATGGCTGTTGTGGGTGACTGCCATTATGATGTGACATACTCTGTAGTTGCAGCTTTATGTTGCAGCTAGCATAGTACTGACTACAAGTGCATAACTTACATACTCTGTAGTTGCAGCTTTATGTTGCAGCTAGCATAGCACTGACTACAAGTGCATAACTTACATACTCTGTAGTTGCAGCTGTATGTTGCAGCTAGCATAGCGCTGACCCCAAGTGCATAACTTACATACTCCGTAGTTGCAGCTGTATGTTGCAGCTAGCATAGCACTGAATACAAGTGCATAACTTACATACTCTGCAGTTGCAGCTGTATGTTGCAGCTAGCATAGCGCTGACTACAAGTGCATAACTTACATACTCCGTAGCTGCAGCTTTATGTTGTAGCTAGAATAGCACTGACTATAAGTGCATAACTTACATATTCTGCAGTTGCAGCTGTATGTTGCAGCTAGTATAGCACTGACTACAAGTGCATAATTTACATACTCCGTAGTTGCAGCTGTATGTTGTAGCTAACATAGCACTGACTCCAAGTGCATAACCTACATACTTTGCAGTTGCAGCTGTATGTTGCAGCTAGCATAGCACTGACTACAAGTGCATAACTTACATACTCCGTAGTTGCAGCTGTATGTTGCAGCTAGCATAGCACTGACTCCAAGTGCATAACTTACATACTCTGCAGTTGCAGCTGTATGTTGCAGCTAGCATAGCACTGACTTCAAGTGCATAACTTACATACTCTGTAGTTGCAGCTAGCATAGCACTGAATACTGTTGTGATTGTACTTAGATTAGAAGAGGCCATTCACAGGCTAACATGCTCTTGCTAATATACTGCTGCAGAATCTGTACCACACTACCTCTGTGTACCTCCTCTGGCCTCTCTCCAGTGTAACTGCTGCTTCTCTTCAGACTGCTCAGATAAGTCTGCTGCTGCCACATTGCTGCACATTTTGGCAGTAAACATTGTGGGTCAGCAGTAAAACTTCCTAATGCATAAAACTTTGCATCATGTATATGCTAATGAGTCTAGATTACCCTGGCTTCTATGAATCACTATGTTTCACAGAAGTCCTTCAGCGACATACCATACCCAGAGTGTCTGCAGCTTGTGAAAGATATGCCATGCTCACCTGCTCTTGCAGGCAGGCAGGCAGACTATGCATATGTGTGTGCATCATGCTACATCACAAGTCTAAGGCCATGCTCACCTGCTCTTGCAGGCAAGCAGGCAGGCAGACTATGCATGTGTGTGTGCATCATGCTACATCACAAGTCTAAGCTGTAAATTAAGTGATTCAAAGTCCTGTGTAGGGTCCTGTAGATTTGTGGTGATGGCAGGTGATGCTAGTGCCCCACTAAGGGCAGCAAAATCATGCCATTTCTCCCACACAGCCAGTTCAGGGAAGTGTTAGGACCACACACAGATCCATTTCATATGGGGGATGCCTGATATGACCAAGCAGACCTGCTGATCAGGGAAAGTGACATTACAGGTAGTGGTGAGCAGTGCAGCCACTGGTATGATGACCTGCATCACGGCTTCCCTGAAGATCTCTGGGTGTGGCAAGCAGAGGTGAGATAAGAACACCCCAAATGCTATAGTATTTGCCATTTGATGTCTATATATATTGAAGTTAATAACATCCATTTTCTTGTCTGCAGGTCTTTTTCTAATAACTTTTGTTTTCCCCTACAGATTGTTGGGTAAGGTCTATATTAGATAAACAAAAGTTTACCTTAGAGAACGCTCTAATAATCAAAAATCCTGGACCTCAAACTCACTATTGTGGGGGGCTGTGCCCCCCCACACCCCTACTAAATATATATACCAACTCAGAGATTGCACTACAGTGAGGAAAGGGCAAGTATTCTGATCTTCACTGTACCGTGATCTCACAAAAAGCATATCGAGATCTGGGATTTTCGATTACTAGAGCATTCTCTAAGGTAAACTTTCGTTTATCTAATATAGACCCATTGGGTATACTACAATGGCTGTTGTGGGTGACTGCCATTATGATGTGAATGCTGTTGATGGCAGCAGTATTGTTGTGGCAGTGTGTTGTTTCATAGGGTGGCCATAATCAGTGCCCCTGAGGGGGTTGTGACACCCATTTTACACTTCAGCATCATTGATTCTGCTACACTTCACCTACATGTGGTAGTTTAGCAACTTGTCTTAGCTCAAGCACCATACGCTGCTGCTCCTTCACTGAACATACAGAATTGTGGCAGACTATCTGTCTAGGCTGTGACCACCATCTTGGGTTTCTGCTTGGTTGCACATGCATGTGGAGCTGTAGCTCTGCACTGCCTGCATCTCATTCACACCTGCATGTGATATGAGATGGCCTGCCTATCCCTTTTGTTTTTCAACAATAGCAGAGAGACAGGAAAAAAAAGTCCCAGCTGCTGCTGAATGCAGCAGTGACTAACAGTACATTGAGATTAGTGGGCAAATTATTTCCTCGTGTATGTTATGTCTGATGTAATAGCTATGGCTTGTCCTTTCTAATGGCACCCTTCTCTTCCCTTTGTATCATTGTTCTGTAGGTCATGATGGTCCACAGGCCATGTTACAGAAGACACAAATACAACATGCAAAGTTCAGCCAGCAGAAACATAAGAAAATGCAAACATGCTCCGACAGACATACCTCTTTCTTTAAAAAAAATGTAAAGCCCATAGCGGGTGGAAAGTATAGGAAGAGAACCAAATCAGTCCACAGGCTGCTTAAACACTATACTTCCCGTGTACAAGGCAGTAACCTTTCTCTAACTTTCCTGAGGCTGCTGCAGGAAAACCCTCTAATACGCCAGGCCTGACTGTGAAATCCAGCCCCCCAATCTAGTTTCCAAATGAACCTTTTGAAGCCCACTGGAGCTTTGTCCAGTTTTTGAGTGGCTGCACACTGGCCAACTATTTGGTTAACCATAATGTTTTAATTACAGCTGTAGACTTCATCTTCAGACCTTCATTCATCCCTCTTGCCTGCACCTACTAACAATGTTTAGTACAAAATAAGAGTTTTTGGAAAAGGCTATGTAGTGCATTTCATGTATAGCTGAGCATAGGGTCAACCAGGTTACAAAGGTTAGGAACACGATTCTCTATCTGGTAAGCCAGATAGTTATAAAATCACTTATAGAAGCTTAAGGAATGTGTGCTGACAGAGTTCCCTTGCCAAATGAACCAGGTGTTTGGGGCAGCAGTCATTGTTTGCTTAATATGACCCAATGGAAAGTGTGTCTAAGCTGTTGATTTCAGTCATTGTTTTTTAACTACAAACCCAGAATGCCCTACAGCTGGTAACAAAAGACTGAAACGAAAGGAGAATATAAAGACTGGAATATTTAACTTGCTGTCCTTGTTGAGCAAGGAATGTCCTAATTCCTAAGTTATGGAAGAAAGTTAACACTGGAGAACATTTTGCGATAAGGGAGAACAGGGGACCTTCCACAAGTGCAAGTCCAAAATACCAAGTGATGTGTTATTAGGGTCCAGTGTTGTCCATTATGGCCGGTATCACTTCCTGTACTAGTTCTTATTATTGTTATTCCATGTGACAACAGATTAATGGTCCTACTTAAATGCCCCCATGGCCTCCCTAAATTAGCAGCTACTATCCATCCATCCGAAACAAAATCCCTCCTAACCTTATTTAAGCATAACTGGATCACTGAGTGGGAAATCAAAAACTCTCCCCTGGTCTGGCACCCTTGTCTCTGATGGACAGAGGCAGTCAGTAAATCAGGTCATATTCAACAATCACTCTGTATATAAATGTCTAAAACATACAACTTGTGGGACACATTTGGGTTGCACAGTTACACTTAGAAAGGCTCTAGTGGCCAATAGCCTAGTATACATCTAAGAACCTATGAACCTACTGTTAATAAAACTAGAACTGCTCTAATCTCTACTGGAGACAAAAAGTTAACAGCTATTCAGTAGAAATAGAATGCCAACTGTAATAAATACTTTGTTTTACAATAATTATAAGGGAAGCAAAAGTAAGATTGGTACTGTAAAAAAAAAACATAAGACTCATGCAAATTAAACCACCGCAAGAGATAAAATGTTAGAATCTGCACTTTATCCTCCAATAAAAAGGACACAGACAAGACAAGTGAGCAGGCAATGCTTAGCAAATTTGTGGATACATTCTCTAGCTTGAATAAACTTTTTTCCCCTAACAAGCTGGTGTGTGCATTTTTTTTTGTTAATAAACTCTTATGGGGGTGGGCTAAAGAACCATTTTCTAAAGCTGATGTTCTTACGTTTTAAAATTGAACATGCAGTATAACCATCATGTTTTGTTCTGAAGCTTTTGAATCTGCAAAAGATACTGTACAGGTAGCAGCATCGCTAGAAGACTAATTATCATTCAGCACATCAAATGTTTTGGGCAGCAGTCCTAGTTTGCATAATATGGCCCAATAGAAGGCATGGGTTCTTTTATGTATTAATCTTACAAGTGTACTTACTAATTTTCAGAAGTAACTGACAGCTATCATGCACTCTTAAAAAAAAAAAAACAAAGAAATACAGCTACAGGAATGCACCCTGCACCCCACACATCTTCTCCACTATCCCCACCAGACCACCCTGCACTCCACATGTTAACCCCACTACCCCCAACATGAGAAGAACCTGCACCCCACATGTCAACCCCACTACCCCCACCAGGAGAACACCCTGCACCCCACATGTTGACCACACTACCCCCCACCAGGAGAACACCCTGCACCCCACATGTCATCCCCACTACCCCCACCAGGAGAACACCCTGCACCACACATGCCATCATCACTAACCCCGCCAGCAGAACACCATTCACCCCACACATCTTCCCTATACCCAGTCTGCACACCCCATCACCACAATTCTTCATCTTTGTAACAATCTTAATGCTTTAAAGGCCTGGTAATTTCAACTCTAAATGGGCATGATTAAAATCCACGGCTATTGCCTGGGACAGTAAAGGGAAGGTGAATGTAAAAGTAAGGTCCGCAATCATCAGTAAGCAGTTATATGTGGCCTTTTCATTAAAATGAAGCACTAATTTGGTTGGCTCTCTGGCTCAGATAGAAACAGCTGATGTTCTTCATCTCACATTGCTGCAGTCCTTACATATGGGTAGTCCGCTGTCCTCGGTCGGCCCGAATACCAAAGTATTAGGCTGACGTCGGTCAAGGCGCTTAAAACTGACATCAGAACGTCAGGGTACAAAAGCGCATGACCGACGTCACATCCTCAGTCTTTTTTGCCGCATGGTCCGATGCAGAAGCAGCGTTGCAAGTGCCGTTCGGCGTTCTGAAATTTTTCGAGTTCGGAGTTTCAGACCGAATCCAAGTTGGCTAAGTACCCCGTTGGGGAATATTTTGTTTTTTCTTGCCTCAGTGTATTACCGGATGTCAGAAAAAGTGAATAATTGTATTTCTTGTGGGAAACAGATACCGCATAGGGATTATCATTCTCTGTGCATTCCTTGTTTGGGGCCTGAGCACGACGTAGTCGGGTGTCGCTTTTGTGCTAGGTTTAATAAGCGCACTATTAAGCGAAGGTTAGATTGTGCTAGGCTGGTCTTCGGGAAGCGGTGCAATTATAACATGCCGTCGGATACTCCGACGCCCTTCGAAGAAGTGCAAAGACAAAGCGGTTAAACCCAGGCAAGATGAGTCGTCCGTTCCGGACGCCGCTTCTTTAGAGGCTTCAGTGGAACCGGTGGTTCCTATGGAGGCTTCTCTGGAGTCTCAGGGGGAGACCTTGATTTTGCAGGATGTGGCCTCTCCAGAGGCAGGCCAGGCTGAAGGGGCTTCTCAGGTTTCTGTACTCCCCTCCCTTCCCAGGGTGGTTAGGCCCTCTCCTTCTGTTTCCAAGGCTTCTTCCAGAGGCAGGCCAGGTTTAGCTTCTGTTGGTGTCTCTCCTAGTTCAGCAGGGTCTGTGCCTAAGAAGCACATGCTTAAAATGGCAGAAGATTTGATTACTCTGATTAGAGGTTCTATGCCCCCTCCTGATAAGAGGCCTAGGGTGGAGCCAGAGTTGGAAAGTTTTGAACAGGCTTCGGATAATTCAGAGTCTTCGGCTGAAGACTTACAGGAGTACACTCCTTATTCTGATTCTGATGCAGAAGATTCCACTCCTTCTGCTTCTCCTCCAGAGGATTTTTCTTTTTCAGAGACACTTCATTCTATGAGGGAACATTTTAAGTGGGAAGGTCAGGACTTCTCTGATTCACGGAAAAGGCTTAGGGAATTTTGTTTTACCTCAATATAGACCCTTAGCTATACCTCCTGTTCTGGATGTTGTGCAAGATGTATTTTCAGAGGCTTCACTTAATCCTGATTCTCTGCCTCCTGCGCCTGTTAAACCGGATAGGTATTACAGGGTGCCTGAGGCTCATAAATATCTCTATAAGAGTCCTAGGGCGGACCCAGAAACTATTAGCCAGGGACCTAAGGGTGTCAGGGCCTCTGTTGTAAAGAATCCGGTTCCTCTAGATAAAGAGGCCAGAGCTTTGGATAGATGGGGAAAGAAGGTCTATACATCTTCTACCTTAGCAATGAGGGCTTTGAATTGCCAGTTTCATATGTTGAAATATCAGAATTTTCTTCTTTCTCAATTGAAATCTAAGGTGGATGCTCTGGCGAAGGCATTGAGTGTAAAGAATTACAAGATTTGGTGCATGTCTCTGAACAGGTGGGTAAGCATTCTTTACAGTGTGGTTTTGATGCTTTGCAGGCCTCTTCTAGGGTGGCTGCCACTGGTTCAGTTCTTCGCAGGCACGCCTGGCTTAAGGATCAGAATTTATCTGACCATGTTAAGACAAGGATTTTGGATGCTCCTTTGCAGTCTGAAGTGTTGTTTGGTCCACCTGTGGAGTCAGTCTTGAAGAAAATGGAAGACAAGGCTAAGTCTATGCAGACTGTTAAAGATTTTTTGCAAGTTCAGCCTCCGAAGTTTAGTAGAAATTGGCCTGCTAAGGGGTGGACGTATCCTTCTTCTGACTCTCAGTCTAGGGGTAGATCTAGACGTGGTAGGGGCAGAGCTCAAAGTTCCTTTAGACCTAGAACATGGAGTTCACCTGCACAATCTTCGAGTGAGGGCAGGGGCCAGTCCTTTCGTAAACAGGCCCAATGACCTACTGTTTCAGCTGCCAGATCCTTCTTGCCTGGCAGCACCTTTGGGAGGACGGTTGGCACTCTTCAAGGAAAATTGGATTTTAATTACCCAGGACAAATGGGTGTTGGATATCATACACCAAGGTTACAAGTTTTATTTCCATACCTTGCCTCCTTTCAAAGGCATGCCAGACGTTCCTCCTCAGCAAAGACTAGAGGCTCACAAACAGATTTCTCTACTACTTCAAATAGGAGCTATACAACCGGTCCCTCTGCCAGAAGTGGGCCTAGGATTTTATTCTCGCCTGTTTCTAGTACCGAAGAAAGGGAACACGTGGAGACCAATTTTGGATTTATCTATCCTCAACACATATCTGGACATTCCCAAGTTCAAAATGTTGATGTTACAACAGCTTTTACCTCTGCTGGGCAAAGATCACTGGATGGTGACTCTGGATCTCAAGGAGGCTTACCTTCATGTTCCTATCAGGCCCAGTTGCAGGAAGTATCTGCGTTTTCGGGCTGGGACTTTTCATTATCAGTTCTCTGCATTGCCCTTTGGCTTATCTACTGCCCAGAGTGTTCACAAAGGTTCTGGCTCCAGTGATAGCTTTCTTCAGGCTAAGAGGAATACAAATCTATCCTTATTTGGACGATTGCCTGATTCTGGCTCAAGGAAAGGACGAACTTCTTCATCATTTACAGTATGTGATGGCAGTGTTAAGATGCCTAGGGTATTCTGTGAACGAAATAAAGTCCAGTCTAGTACCCTCTCAGGACATGTGCTTTCTGGGTGTGAGACTGAATACAGCATCCCAGATGGCCTTTTGACCCCGGACAAACAAAAGAATCTTTCTCTTTATTTCCATCAATTGTCTCGTCAGTCCAGGCTGACTGCAAGGACAGTCCTTCAAGCCTTGGGGTTCATGGCATCTTGTATTCTGGTACTTCCCAATGGCAAACTGCATATGAGGAAGCTACAATGGTATCTCAAAATGTATGGACGCAACACTGCCAAGATATGGACACTGTCATTCAGATAATACCTTGCATTCAAAAGGATATTTTGTGGTGGGCTCAGGAATGTCACCTAAACAAGGGACTCTCTGTGACCCGACCAGAGGCGAGTCAGATTCTAACGACAGATGCCTCAGACAAAGCTTGGGGAGCTCATCTAAATGGAAAATGGGTACAAGACACGTGGCCTGCCAGACTTCAACATTTACATATCAACTTGAAGGAGATGTTAGCAGTCCAATTTGCATTGATAGCTTTCAAGGATTTACTTCTTCCAGGGCAGGTGTTGATTCAAACAGACAACACAACTGTCATGTGGTACATCAACAAGCAAGGGGGACACATTCTTACCCTCTATGCAGACAAGCAATGATTTTGTGGGAGACTGCTCTCAGTTTGCAGCTAAATCTTCAGGCAAGGTTTCTGCCAGGAGCACAGAACTCCTTAGCAGATGTGTTGAGCAGACAAATCATGGATCCCCACGAGTGGAAATTGGATCCTCATGTATTTCAAAAATTGACAGTGTTATGGGGAACTCCAGACATAGATCTGTTCGCTTCTCCACTAAATTACCAGTTGCCAAAGTTTTGCACGAAAAGGTTTCATCCCACAGCTTGGAAAGTGGATGCTCTCTCATTCAATTGGAGCAATCTTCACGTGTATGCATTTCCACCACTGCCTCTCCTCCCAAAGGTACTCCTGAAGGTCAGACAGGACAGGCCAACCATGATTTTAATAGCTCCGGATTGGCCTCGACAGCACTGGTACCCATTACTGAGAAGTCTGGTACGGGAGCCTCCATGGCCTTTGCCTTCGATTCCACACCTGCTGTCTCAGGAGAACAGTCACCTACTCAATGTCAAACTTCAGTCTCTGCATCTAACAGCCTGGCATATTCTGTTTTAAACCCTGAAGGGTCTCAGCTTCCACAACAAGTTTTGAATGTTATTTTGGAGGCCAGAAGGCCTAGTACAAGGAAAGTTTACGCAAATAAATGGAGGAGATTTTTAATTTGGAGTACAGCAAAGGACTTTGATGTTTCTAAACCTAATTTAAGTGTTGCTCTTCAATACCTTACTGAGTTATTGGACAAAGGTTTGTCCTTCTCCTCTATAAAGATTCATGCTGCAGCAATTTCTGCTCACTATGACTGTGACCCACCATTATTTTCTCATCCTTTGTTTAAGCAATTCCTTAGAGGGGCAAAGAATATAAGACCCCACGTAGAGCTCCTACTCCTGCTTGGGATCTCAATTTTGTGTTGGAGAAACTCACTCTACAACCTTTTGAGCCTGCAGCTACTGCTGAGTTGAAATATTTATCATGGAAGACTGCTTTTTTGTTGGCCATTACCTCTGCGAGAAGGGTTTCTGAATTACAGGCCCTTATGGCGGTTGAGCCTTTCTTAATTTTCCATAAGGATAGGGTATCTTTGCGTACTAATCCTTCCTTTATGCCTAAAGTGGTTTCTAGTGTGGCTTTAAACCAAACTATTCATTTGCCTACTTTTTATGCTAACCCCCAAAATAAAGGGGAAAAGATTTTGCACACTTTGGATATACACAGACAGTTGCGATATTATTTGAGCAGAACTAAAGGGTTCAGGCAGTCTCAGCAGTTATTTGTTTCATTTGCTTTGGGTTCTCAAGGCAAACCTGTTTCAAAACAAACTATTTCTAAGTGGATTGGTTTTTGTATTGCTTTCTGTTATTCCCATCATGGTAAGGAGATTCCAGCTGGGATTAGGCCTCATTCCACTAGGGCTACTGCCACTTCTATAGCTTTTTTAAGGGGGGTGGCTACTAAAGATATTTTGGAGGCAGCTACTTGGAGTTCAGTGCATACTTTCTCTAAGCATTACCACCTTCCACTTTACTCTAAATCTAGGGCTGGATTTGCCACTGCAATTTTACAGGGCATTTTGGCAGCTCCTAATGCTTTATAGTTTAGCCATCCTCCCTTACCTCTGCTTTGGGATTCTACCCATATGTAAGGACTGCAGCAATGTGAGATGAAGAACATAGTACAGTTTTGTACCTACCATAAATGTAGATGTTCGAAGATCCACATTGCTGCAGTCCAATTTATCCTCCCTCCTTCCCCTCTGTAGTTTGAGGTGGTTGTGTGGTTTGGGTTGTAAATATTGTAAATATGATTAGTGCAGGGGTGGTTGGTTGTTCTTTGCTGTTTCTTGGCTTTGGCCTTTCTCTTAAGGGCCTTCTGACATCTGGGGCAAGAAAAGACTGAGGATGTGACGTCGGTCATGCGCTTTTGTACCCTGACGTTCTGATGTCAGTTTTAAGCGCCTTGACCGACATCAGCCTAATACTTTGGTATTCGGGCCGACCGAGGACAGCGGACTACCCATATGTAAGGACTGCAGCAATGTGGATCTTCGAACATCTACATTTATGGTAGGTACAAAACTGTACTTTACTGTAGTCAAGTCATCCCAAATTTTATTAGTGGCGTTGATAAACACAAAAACTGGCCAGGAAGTAGTGATAATACATGTCCAGCAATGTTGTCCCATCTGAGGGGAGGGACTGGCGAGTTCCCTACTGCAGACGTAACACCTGCATGCTAGGGCACAAGCATATGAGCTGTGTAAAATGCCAGGGCTTGTGGGCATAAGCTTACAAAGCAGTGCTTTTCTTTTTAGCCTGCCATAACAGGTGTGTGCAAAATACCACTCAAACTCTTATTGCAAGAAATCTGGACAAAGCCCGAGGAAAATAGGGGGACAAAGGCCCAGAAATAGGGACATATTTTAAATATTACTCTTATCAACTTAGAAAGTTGCTAGGGTAACATTGTTTGTTTCAACATACATTTTCTGAAGTCAGAAACTAAAACGTATGTCATTATTTAGTGACCCAGTGATTTGCCAGAAAACCACAAATTTTATGAGGAACAGACCAAAAATATGAGCCAAAAATCTGGATTCAAACCACTAGAAGGTGTATAGACTACGAGGTGATCAATCACCTAAATATTGCATTCTTTCAAACTGTGGTGTTTAGTAATGAAATAAGGAGTAACTAATAAAGCTGTCAGTTTCAGAGGTGCAGCTAACTATTCTAGCACCCGTTGCGGTATCCCAAACTGGCACACCCTCAATTCATGTTGAGGAGTAAAAAGAAAAATACTCTTCTTTCCTTTTAAAGTGTAGCAACTGCTTCATTGCTAAATGAATGTTGGTATTGCACTGAAGAATGCTCAGCTTCTACCAGTCACTCTTTACACCCTTCACCTCATCCCCAATCACTCTTTACACCTTTCACCTCATCCCCAATCACTCTTTACACCCTTCACCTCATCCTAGCTACCCCACAGTTCATTTACATATTAATCCATATCACTGGCTTCACCCGTGAGCCTGGGGCAGTCACCAAAACGATGAGAATCTGCATACAAAAGGCAGTAATTACGTTTCTTTGTGGGGTAGCACCCTCACGGTCCATAACACAGTGAGCAGCTTGGCAATCCAGGGTCAGTATGAATCAGTTACGGTTGCTTGGGTACCTGATAAGAATGCATCTAGTATATCTCCCCTAGGACAGAGGTCTGCAACCTTCACTATCAAAAGAGCCATTTTTTGCCCCTCTCCCACCAAATAAAATTCATCTGGAGCCACAAAACCTATTTAACCCCTAAAATGAAAATAACACAGCGTATAAAGTTTTATATATAGTTATTATACTAAAAATAAAAGAACTAAGTTTATAAGACCAATATTAAAAATCCATCCTTATTTTTGTTTCTTTCTTCCCCTTTATTTGTGGCTCTTTCCAGATTTCTTGTGGTCAGAGTTTAAGAGGTATGAGAGATAGGGAAACCTTTCAGGAGATGCTACTGCTTCCAGGGGATCGCTCGATTTCTATAACTGTGTGTGGAATGTGTGGTAACAGAAACAATGTTATTCTAGCAAGTTTATAAGAGCAATATTTAAAATCCGTCACTCGATAGCTCTCAGTGTGTGTGTGTGTGTGTGTGTGTGTGTGTGTGTGTGTGTGTGTGTGTGTGTGTGTGTGTGTTTGTGTCATGTGGCAGGTGGCAGAGTGCCGTTATTTTTCAAAGCTACAGGGAGCCACTGCAGACAGGGGGAAGAGCTGCATTCAGCTCCAGAGCCACGGCTTGCCGACCCCTGCCCTAGGATGTGCATCAGGCATGGCCCACTGCAAGAGGTGTAGACCTAGGACATAACATAACCCATAGGATGAGCTGACGATTGTTGTTACACATAGAGAAGTCTGATCTGCCTGCTGTTACCATGATCTCCTCCTGAACTAACAGTTTAGAAAATAGATAACTGGATGCATAGATAGATGGATGGATGGATGGATGGATGGATGGATGGATGGATGGATGGATGGATGGATGGATGGATGGATGAGTGGATGGATGAGTGGATGGATGGATAGATGGATGAGTGGATGGATGGATGGAAGGATATATGGATGATAGATGGAGGGATGGATGAGTGGATAAATGGATGGATAGATAGATGGATGAATGGATGGCTGGAGGGAGGGATGGATAAATGGATGGACGGACGGATAGGAAAGCTCACTGTAAGAAACTGAGTAGGTTAAACAGAAGGGACCCAACACAGAGCTCTCATGAACCCAGTATCTACAACAGCTAGGCATGAGAAATAGTTCCTAATTTTTATCTCCATTCTCCTGTCAGAGAAAGTTGCATACAATACTGTTTATATGGGATCTGCTTCTAAACATGGAGGCTCATATAACTGAACTTCATTTCCACGAGACGAAAATAGCAAAAGTTACAATACCCAAACGGAGACCTTTCCCAGGGCAAGTAAACACTTCACCAACATGCCCTGTTCTCCACTGTAGTGCAATCCCAGAGTTGGTATATATAGTTGGGGGGTGTAGGAGCATAGCCCCCATTTAGGTGGGTCTATTTACTTTGGTGTGTGTTTTCTGTAAGTTTGGGCAAGTGTTTATTTACTCTGGGAAAAATCTGCCTTTCAGGTATTTCAACATTCGCTATTTTCATCTCGCAGAAATGATGTTCAGTTATATGAGCTTTGATGTATAGAAATAGATCCTTTATATGATACTTCAGCAAGCTCAGTGCAGCTGAGTGTTTAAAGTGAAAAGTAATAAACATGACTGACAAATGAGCAACAGGGCAGGCAAAAGATTCAAATGAGCAAAAGGGCAGGCAATTTCATGTGACCTGTATGAAAACCACAGCAGCTACAAACAAGTAGACCAGGTATGCAAAGGTATTTTTCTAGCTGGGCAGCCCCCAGATACTGAAGTGTCTTGTATGCAGAACAGGGTCTGAAGTATGAGGCATTTTGGGCATCAGGGACTTAAACAGAGGGATAACAACAGCCTGTTTCTATATATCTGGAATTTTCCTTTTTCATTTCAAACACCTTTATTGAATTATCACTTGTGACATAGGCAAATTTACATTCATGTAAAAGTAAACAGACTATATTAAGATAACAACACTACACTTCACATATATTGCTATATATCATATAACCTAAGCAACATTACATACATTATTCAATTCCTGCCTTTTTTAAAACAAGAATCATCTTTATTAAACCATCACTTACTACATAGACAATCATACATTTATATAAATGAAAACAAACCACACTGACACACTCCCAGTTGTAAGCATTTTACATCACTTATAATCTACCCAATCTTTCTCACTCAGACATTACATAGCTCATTTAACTCCTGCCACCTTTTAAACTTCATTCCTCCCTTGTATGTACTGTTTCCACAATTCACATTTTTCCTTTGTAGTTTGTTCCTACCCCTTTCTAAAGATCTCAATTCTAGTTGTTTTATCTCTGTTACTATATTAACTACTTCCAGTATAGTTGGTTTAGATTTTGATTTCCATTTTCTAGTAATTGCTTTTTTGGCAGCCACCATTATTAGACACAACAAGGCCTTACCATGTCTAGGCAATTCTGATTCTGTATCGTAGCTCAGAAAAATCATCTCCCTCGTCAGACCAATCTGCCCACACAGCATCTCTGACAGTGCATCCCACAGGGAATCCTTAAAGTCTGTCAACTCATTGCACTCCCAGAAAATATGTTCCCAATTACCTCTTTCTTCCCCTTCACACCTCCAACATTTGCTGTCTGCCTGTGGAAATATTCTCGAGTCTACTTGGGGTATAAAAATATCTATCCTACATCTTCTAATTTTTTTGCGTATTTGGGAGACATACATACATCCTCCCATTGTTTCTTTGCGAATTGCTTACACAATCTCTCTCCCCAACCCTTTCTAATCTCTTATGACTGATTCTTATAGTTATCATGCAATATTTCATATGCTCTACTAATTATTCCTTTTTTAATGGCACCTTCTGTTCTAGATTCTATTAAAAATTCTACCAGTGTTGGTCTTTCATTTGGGACCCCCCCCCCCATTTCTTTCTCTTTGCATATACTCTGATATCAATCCCTGATAGGGAAGGCAGTCTTTAACCTGCAGACCAAATAAGTTCTTGACATCTTCCCATTCCATCATCCTTCCCTCTCTAGTTATTTGTTCGAATATCTTGGTTCCTTTCCCAGTTTTCTCCAATACATTCCAGCCCCCTCTTGCCTATTGTCTGCATCCCTAATTGCAGTCATCCCTACTGGCAGAATCTCCTTTCTCCATTCCCATGTTGGTTTAATTCTTAGAATACTTTCTGCTACTTTATGGATATAATATTCTGTATGACTGTTGTTATTCTCCTTAAAGGCCTGCATCCAAAATCCCAGTCTCTCCTTGTTTCTTGACCTTTCCCCGTTTCATCATCCCTTTTCATTTTTAATCATAGTTTTCTGTTTGTACTATGTATAGCAGTCTTAACTGTGAGGCTCTGAAATAACCCTTCATAGGACCATAGGATCATAGGAACTTACTAGGCTACTGGCCCTCAGGCCCTTACAGGCCTAGCCACGAATTTAGCCCATTTTCCAACAAGTCAGCACCCAAACCCACTGTCCAGCAGAGACACAGGTGGAATCCCAGGGGTGTATTTTCTGTTCCTCATCCAGTTATCCATGTTGCACTTAAAAATGCTTAATGAAGTACTCTTCTTGACGTGGAAAGTTAGTCTATTCCACAAAAGGGGGAGTCTCTGGGACACAAATCTGTCCCGCCAACAAGTCCTATTGATGTCAGAGACCAGGTTGAGGTTGCGCATGCGGGTTACTCGAGTGGAGCTTGACTTGCAGATATGCAACAGTCCCATCAAGGCAGGGCCTGAGATTGCTTTGTATGCCAGGAAGATGTCACCTCTGAGGAGTCTGTATGAGACTGAGTAGAGAGACAGGGCCTTTTAGCCTATCTGTGTAGGGTAGATGTTTGAGGCCCTGGATTCTCCTAGTGAGGAACCTCCGTGGTCTCTTCAGCTGCTGCATATGCTTTGTGAGGTACATGCCAAATGGGGCATTGTACTCAATAATGGGTCTTATAAGGGAGGAATACAGGGATGTTATGACCACCTTGTCCCTGGATGAGATACCCTTACGAATGAGGTTGGCCATGTAGAAAGCTTTCCATACAACGGAGGCAATATGGTGGTCAAAAATCAGTTTGCTATCAACCTGGGTGTCCAAGTCCCTCACGACTGATTGCATGCTTAGGACCTTGTTATTAATGTGACAATTTGTGGGGATGTCACTCTCCCCAAAGGGGAATGATGATGCCTTTTTTGGCATTCAGTTTGAGGCCATGTTTCTGGCACCAGTCATTTGTTGGGTGAGACCCTCTTGGAGGATGTCCACATCACTAAGGGAATTGATGACAGCATCCAGCTTGCAGTCATCTGCAAACTTGGTCAGCCATAGTCCACTGGTTTTGGCCTGCACCTCAGAAAAGTATATCCCAAACAACAGAGGTCCCAAGACCAATCCCTGAGATACACTGCTTGTTATGGTTCGACTGCTTGAGGTACCTTCCCCTATTTTGACTAGATGGGTTCCATCTTGTAACATATGGAGTGATGATGGTGTCTATGTACTTACAAAATGCACATTTATTGCATGGTCTAGTGCCGTGATGTGCCTGTTGACTCATGATATTAAAAGTATTGTTACGATAACACAGAACCTGTTTTAATGATTTCTTCTTTTTATAAATAAATCTTGGTTCTTTCCCAACTAGTGTAATAATGCACTCATCAGTACCTAAAATGTGCCAATTATTATTAATTATTTCTCTAATAGCTCTACTGTCTGTGGAATGAGTCATACAAAAAGATAAAAAGATAAAAACTCACATAACATGCATTTTGTAAGTACGTAGACACCAGTAATGTTTTTACACATCCTATTACTCAGAAGTTATACAGGTTTAATATATCGGCTAATTGTGAAACTAAAGATTTAGTATACTTAGCCCACTGTATGAATTGTTCTGCATTCCATATTGGAAAGACGAACAGACGTCTAAAAGAACACATTAGAGACCGTTATTATTATTATTGGAAAGACTTAGAATGCAGTGCAATAGCTAAACAAGTTAGAAAATGGAGGGAATCACTATTTATGTGTTTTAGTGATAGATATTTTGGCAGAGGAAATTAGGAAGGGTGATCTTGTGAATAAAATAGAAGGGAAAGAGTTCAGATGGATTATGTTACTAGCATCACACAAAGAACCAGGGATGAATGATCAGATTTCTTTGAAACCCTTTTTGAAAGATAGAAAATTAAGGAAATAAACTTATAGGTATTGTACCATTGTTTTTACTTCGTACAGATATATATTTTTAATTTCGTTTTTTAAACTTTTGTATTTTTGTTACTACATTTGTTAAACTCAGTTGTCATGGCAATGTTTAATTGACTATGTGATGACAGGCTGCTTGTGTAATCCTGTACTACTTAAATAGCTTGCATTAAATGGTTTTTACTATGGTCTGAGGAAGCAATCTGGAGGGACTGCGAAAGCGCTTACCGTTTTTAATACATTGTACCAGATTTATCTTATTTTCACCTGCAGAATTTGTCTTTGGCTGTGGATCAGTGCCAGGAATATATCTTTTGTCTTGTTTACGCTGGTTTCCTGTGCACGGTTTGTCTACACGGCAGTCTTTTCATTTTCAATTATAATATTAGAAAACAGTTTACTATCACAATTTTTTTTTCCTTTTGCCACCCAGTCCACTGAACATAGATCAAAAACTATGGGAGAAGAACAGCAGACACTGTCACTCTTTGAGGTGCACAGCTTTATGTGTGTGTATGAATTTCATGATGAGGCTGTGACTGCAGTAAGATTAGATCCGGAGGACGAGCGAGCTGAATTATCTCTCTGTTTCCATTTTCTCAATCATCCTTTAGTTTTATAAGCTATATAAACTCAGGGATCAGCCATTACTTGTAGTGCCTCACCCCAACCTCTCCCGAAGACTTGGGAAAAGTAAGCATACTAAAAAGGCAGCAAGACCAAGATAAGCCTGCAAAGCGTAAGTGTCTACATCCTGGCCATCTAGTGTGATTTAACAAATGGATTCAATAAAATTAGTGGGCATTCTGTTAAGTTACCTGTCACTGTCATCCTTACCTGGAAGAAGACATCCTACGCCTTATTCTTTTTTGGCAAACCAAAAAAGGAGTCATTAAGCAAGGAAAATGCGTGTATTCTATTCTCACAGTTGGTAATCACCAAATGAAAGAGTGTGCCAATGTCCAGGCCAAACTAGTTTAAGTATTAGTGAGATCACAGCCAAGTAACAAACTTGAATGGGGTGCCAGCATCACCTGGAATTAACTCTAAGGTTACATTTTGTAAGAATATTAAGACCCCGGGACAGATTCAATAACACCTACACTAAGTGTGTACGATCTGTATTCAAGAACATCCCTACCACATTTTTTGAGCTTTCTAGTCACGCAAAAAATTATACTAAGTGTACATGTAGTCTACACTTTGTGGTAACCTTTATGAATCCCTCTCAGCATTTAAAGTTGAAAGAAAATCAGTAGGAAAACTAAATTTAGTTGGAAGACGGTGTGAGTTATGCTTGTGTTATCTGTTCAGTCAGAACAGTGTAAACTTAGTGTAGATTTTTATGAATCCCAGGTATGGTTTCAAGAGGGGCATTCCAAATCTAATATTGAAAAGACTTTGGCAGTACCCTAGAGTACCTGTGGAGGAATGTGAAGGTCTCTCTCTTTCTATATAACTGTTTGATCCCAATGCTCTGTCTAATGGTTCTGAACAGTGATCTAAGCTAGGCCATGTTTAGCCCTTTGTATAATAATATGTTGACAAGAAGTTTGACTCTTGAATGTATAGATATATATCTGTCTGCTAAGGATTTACACCAGCACAACACTGTTATGCTGCTTTACAGAAGTGACATTAAATGGGCACGTCCTACTGAGTGCACCAAGTTCTTACTTCAAGGAAGACAGATGACTTGTGCTCTATTATGACTCCAGAGGCTGAGATTTACTGAAGTGCTAGTAAGGTTTAAATGCAAGGCACTGCACTCATACCTCTAAGCTTTTTTACATTTTGCAGAATGTCTCAGATTTTGCCTCATATTTTTGCCCTGTCCCTCATAAATTTTTGATTCTGTAGTAAATCACTAAGGTTACATTAAATAATGCCAGACATTACAGTTTCATTCTTATTGTTCAGAAAATGCATGATAATGTGAAATGTGTTGTTCTAATAAGTGAATTATAGTAATATTTAAAATTGTTCCTGAATTTGGGTCCATATCTCTGCACTGGCAGATAAGCTTCACTAAAGTAATGAAAGCATACCTCAAAGATAAAGCAGCTTGGAAATGCATGGGTACAATAATTTAATCACAAAGTAAGACGGTATAATATTTTTTGTTGTTGCTGGTAACTCAGATTTTCACAGATGGTATATGAAGCCAAACCTAATGTCTAGGGAGTATCCAGTTTGGGGATATGACGGTTACATCTTTGTTGTTTGCAGATGATATTGTCATATTATCCTCCAGCTTGCACCAAAACAATTTGCTACTCTGTCTGAAGTACTTAGGATGAAAATCACCTCCAAATCACAGGTCAGGGTTCTCTCATGGAATAAAGTGGATTGCTGTTGCTACGTGAGGAGGAGGAAAAAAGAAGTTATGTTCTTACCATAACATTCCATCTGTGTTGTCGATCTTTATTCATTCTTGACTGATGGATTTGGATCCAACCTCTCGGAACTGACTCGCCCATTATACATAGCTCGTGCCAGCCAAAAACTCTCGAGCTAAGGCTTTACCCTCAATGCCTCTCTTCCCATTACCTCAGATCGGTTTGCCTAGTAGTTAAGAAGATACAGAAGCCCTGTCTAAAGTATAGCCCTATAATATCTCAGGAGTAGGTCCAAACCTCCAAGAGTCTTTTGAAGGGGGCAGAAGGGTGGGATGTCAAGAATGAATGAAGATCGAAAACACAGATGGAATGTCATGGTAAGAACATAACTTCTTTATCTGATGTTGTCAAGCTTCATTCATTCTTGACTCATGGGACAGAGTCCCCAACTACTTTAGATCCTTTGTGGCTATAAGGAAGGATTTTCCTAAGCACCATAGAGCCAAAGGATGCTTTTACCCTGGAGATCATGTCTAATTTGTAATGAGTACTAAAGGTATATGGAGTAGCCCAAGTTGCAGTTGCACATATGTCTTCCATAGAAGCCCTGGAATGGAAGACCACTGAAATGGAAACAGATCTAGTAGAATGAGCTGTAACTGTAGTTGACAGCTTGAGTTTATTTTGGTTGTATATAAAGGTAATGCAGTCTCCTAGCCATTTTGAAAAGCTGACCTTTGATACAGGTGTACCCTATCTGGGTCCTGAAAATGATAGTTGGTCTGATTTTTTAGAAGATTTTGTTCTGTCCAAGTAAAAACATAATTGTCTGGGGACATCCAACAAGTATAAACAGTATTCTCCTTTGTAAAATTTGTGAAGAAGACTGGTAAGTCTGTGGACTGGTTGATATTAGACTCTGATAACACTTTGGGAAGGAAGGTAGGATTGGTTCTGAGTGATACTCTTTCTTTATGAAAAATGATATAGGGATGATTCACACAAAGCCTGTAACTCTGAAATTCTCCTGGCAGAAGTGATACCTACTAGGAAGAGGGTCTTCCAAGATAAACCTTGAGGGCACAATTAGCTGCTGGCTCAAAGGGCTGTTGAACTAGACATTGGAAGACTAAGGTCAAATCCCATGGCACTACAGGTTCTTTGAAAGGGGGGGTTTAAATGCAGATTGCCTTTAAGAAAAACTTTGGATAGACAATGAGACATCGATGAATGGTCATCAAACCAGTTATGAACATCTGAAATGGCAGCCAAATGAATCTTAATTGTAGATGTAGAGGCCCCTATTTCAAATAAGGTAGCTAAATATTCAAGAACCTTATCAACTAATGCCAAGAAAGGGTCTATGCAGTGTGTACACACCCAAATTGAAAATCTTTTCCATTTGCTTAGATAAAGTTTCCTGGTGGATGGTTTATGGAAGGCCAGAAGTATCCTTTGCACTGGAGAGGACAAGTTATTCTGCCTGGCAATTACTGGAATTGGAGAGACCAAGTCATCAACTTGAGATTTTGAAGACTGGGATGCACCAGGCCCTGAGGGTAAGACAGTAGGTCTGGAGCTGTGTCCAGAGTCAACGGGCGATGAACCAGATGAGGCCAAAGAAAGGGGAACCAGACTTGACGGAGTCAGTATGGTGCAATGAGAATCACTTTGCTTCTCAACCATTGGGCTTTCCCTCAGAAACTGGGGGGAATAAGTGGAATTGGGGGAAAGGCATATAGGAGTCCCGGGGGCCGATTGAGAAGAAGTGCGTCTCTCGGGGACTCCCTGTGAGGGTGGGATCAGGGCAAAGTACTTGCTGCATTTGTGGTTTATGGTAGAAGCGAATAGGTCACAGCAAGGCTGGCCCCCATTGAAGAAAGATCTTCGTCGCTACAATGGGATTGAAAGACCACTCCTGAGCCAAGAGAATACATCTGCTCAATTGTCCATAATCACGTTGGTGTTTCTCGGGATAGGTATGCATTGCTATCATAAAGTGGTTGGAAGCGACTGCCCATTGTTAAATCCTTAGAGCTTCCCGACATAGAGGGTAGGACCTGGTTCCCCCCTGTTTGTTGATATACCAGACTACAGACATGTTGTCTGATTGAATTGAAATTGTCCCCGAAGGAAGGAAAGCCTGGAATGCATGCAATTAGGAGCACTGCTCTCAATTCTAGGATGTTGATGTGCAAATTGGCTTCTTGAGGGGACCAAGTGCCTTGAACAGTCTTTTCCCAGAAAATGCCCCCCACCCTCACCCTATCTGGGAAGCATCCATGGTCACTACAACCTTGAGCTGAGGGGGAAAAGGAATGACCCCACAGACTCTCTTCTGGATTCATCCACCAAGATAAATCCTTTTTGCAGCAATTTGTTATCAAATCTGGATAGGACATGAGGTGTGTTAGAAGTGACCATTGTGATGCCAAGAGTCACTGAAGCAGCCTCATGTGATACCTTGCTAGGGGAACTAACATTATCCTTGCTGCCATGGTTCCCAGAGCTTGCAATACCAGACGAGCAGGAACTTTGTTTTGGGAAATGATTACTTGAACTTGTGATCTTAGCTTCAACAGCCTGTGAAAGGAAGGGAGGCTGCACAGGATACTGTATTTAATCTTGCTTCGATGAACTTCCTGCGTAGAAGACAATTGTGACTTTTCTTTGTTGACTGAATGCCTATCATACTAGGTGACTTCAATTACCCTAATATAGACTGGGAACACTACTCAAGCCCAAACACCCTAGCCCAAAAGTTCCTGGAATTCATAAACTCAAATGCCATGGAACAACTAGTCACCATCCCCACAAGAGGAGAAAACATACTTGATCTCATCATCACGAACATGGGAGCACAATGTTCAACACCGGAAGTATACCCCTCACTGGTGAGATCAGATCACAAACTAATCTCGCTGGAGGTCCTCATCCCACCCCCACCTGAAATAAAAAAGACCACAGTAAAGAACTTCTCGAATGCCAACTTCACACTTCTAAAGACTAGTGTGGTCTCCTTTAAGCCCCCGAGCCGGCGGAAAACAGTACTCAAGCCGCTGAATCACTTACAAATGCCTTCTACCAGCACCTGCAGGACTGCATGGATAAGGCAATTCCCAAGCAAAACAAAGACTCTTTGTACCAAAGGCAAGCGTCCAGTCTGGTGGACCCCAGCCATAAACAAACTCTACAACAAAAGGAGGAAGCTACTACAAGATAGAGCAAAATCCTTAAAAGGTAAGACACCCTTGATCACTATAAGTAAAAACTAAGAGCTCTCATAAAATCATCCAAAGCAAATTTTGAGAGAAAAATAGCTAAAGACTCAAAAGACAATCATAAGGCCTTCTTTAGCTATGTTAGAAACCTGGGAGGAAACTCCCAGATATGCTCAGAACTAGTTCAAAATGATGTGAAGATTACTGATCCTACAGACATTGCCAACATACTGGCTGACAGGTTCAGTGCAAACGTCGGCCCTCGCTCGCCCCCAAAAGGAGAGATATCTATACCAAGCGATTGGAGCCCCCAAACATCTCCAACGCCCAAGTGAGAACTGCACTCTCCAAAGCAAAAAACACAGCATCCATGGGACCTGATGGTGTCCCCGGCTGTGTGCTCCACGAACTCAACGAGGAATTAAACCCACAGCTAGGACAGCTGTTTAATCATAGTCTTACCTCTGGATACGCACTCCAGGAGTGGCGCACTGCAACTGTGGTCCCACTTCACAAAGGCGGTGCCTCCACCGACCCTGGAAATTACCGCCCATTAGCTTGACAAGCCTTATCTGCAAAGCCATGGAGAGGATCATAATGGACCTCATAAATAAAGACATAGGGAATTTGCAGACTTTGGATCCATCCCAGTTTGGCTTTGTCAAAGGCAGATCATGCCTTCTAAACTTGGTTGACTTTTTCAAACAGTCACCAAAGCCATTGATGAGGGAAAGGCAGTCCATACAGCCTACCTTGATCTGGCGAAGGCCTTCGATACAATACCCCACTCGGGTATCATTGAAAAACTCATCAGCTTAAATGTTAACCCATACATCACAAGATGGGTTGCAAACTGGCTGAGTGACAGAACCCACAGGGTCAGAGTTGCTGGCGCCATGTCAGACTCAAAGCCTGTCACAAGTGTTGTACCACAGGGCTCAGTCCTGGGCCCACTCTTGTTTGGCATCTACTTTTCCAGTACAAGCAAACACAGGAGGGTTATGGCTGACAAAGTTTGCAGATGACTGCAAACTGGGCGCCATAGTAGAAAACACATCTGACACAGATATCCTTCAGAAGGGTCTCACAGAAACGGATAACTGGTGCCAGAGCCATGGCCTAAAGTTAAATGCCAAAAATGCATAGTCATACCCTTCGGGAAAAACAAGGTTACCCCTAGCTACCAAATAGGTGGCAATCCACTGAGCACAGAAGAAGTTATCAGGGACCTGGGGACCCAGGTTGATAGTAGTCTGTCATTCGACACCCATGTAGCTAAAGTAGTTAGGAAGACCTTCTACATTGCCCACCTTATCATGAACGGATTCTCATCTAGATCAAGGGAGGTCATAGTCTCCCTATACTCATCACTCATCAGACCAATGATTGAGTACAATGCCCCATTCGGAATGTATCTGACCCGACACTTGCAGCAGCTGGAGAGGCCACAAAAGTTCCTCACCAAAAGCATAAAGGGTCTCAAACATCTGTCCTATGCTGCCCGACTGAAAGAACTCCAGCTCTATTCAGTCGCCACCGCTTGCTCAGAGGTGACCTTTGCCTAACATACAAGGCCATGTCAAACCCAGATTTGATGAATATGCTTTACCTCAAAAAATCTAGATCCATCAGAGCCACAAGGGCGAGACTTAAACCTCGACACGGCTATTAATAGGACGTGCTGGAGGGATAGATTCATCACCCAAAGACTCCCTATGCTGTGGAACAAAATCCCGGTATATGTGAGGCAGAGCACCTCGCTGGCCTTGTTCAAGAGAAATCTTGACCAATGGATGGGAGATCGCAGATATACCCCAGGGATTACCTCAGTGTCACTGCTCAACAGAGGCACAGCAAAATAATGGGTATAGTTCCCCATACTAAAGGGGTGGCGTAAGCCACAAAACTATGGGCTAGGTTTGTAAATGCCCTCGGGCAGATAGCCTAGTATGAACCTATGAACCTATGAACCTATGTAGAATGAAGTCTATGGTGTAAAGCAGTAGATGCCTGGAGGTGGCAGTGAGGAGCCAGTCGTCTAGATATGGAAACAATAAAATAAAATCCACAGTCGAAAGCACAGTGAAAAAAGAAAATCAATCAGCAATAGCGTACAAGTCCTTTAATTTCCGCTTTCGTCACAAGACTTCCTCAGAATGCAAAAAAACTCACAAATAACACTCTTAAATACTAATGCTGATTACATTCAAATTAATCTAATTTTCTTAAAAAACAATCAATAAGATTCACATTAAATACTAACTTAATAAAACCCCAATATTGTTATCTTTATTAATGTGCAACTTCCTGTATTTTAAAAAACATTTGATGTTTATGGCATCATTTAGACCTGGAAACTTGTCAGAATTTAATCTTATCTGCCAAATTGTTTCACGTTGTTCCAGGTAATTCTTATAATCACCTCCTCTTAAGTCAGGACGTACAGTCTCTAAAACCGAAAATAAAAATTTTTTAAAAAAAGAGGAACAAACCTCTGAATGTTTAAAAAGGGCATTATTCTCATCCTTAGTTTTAATGCTGTAAAGATGTTCCCTAATTCTAGTTTTAAGGCATCTGGTTGTCATGCCGACGTAAAAAGCCGAACATCCTGAACATAAGGCAATGTAAACTACTCCCGTAGAATTACAGTCAGCATAACCATCAACCTTAATCGTCCTGTCAATAGTCTCAACTTTAATATAGGGACCCTCGGAAATGAATCTGCACATATTGCAAAAATGGCAGCAATGCATCCCAGTTTTCTTAGTGCATAAATTAGTGGGGGTGTGGTTTCGAAGTTCCAAAATTTTCTTTAAATTATTGTGCTTCCTAAAAACAAAAGATGGATGGTCGCCTAAAATTTTTTGAACATCTCTATTGCCACTTATAATTCTCCAATTGTTGGCAACAATCTGTCTGATCTGTCCCCCATCAGAACTCATGTCTAATGAGCACAAAATGTTCTTGTTATTATCATGACTTTGCTCTAACTTATTATCGGTCAAGATAATCATAGAGGGGTAATCAAGCAATGCTCTAAATGCAATTGGATGTTTACTTAAAACCTCTTCCTTAATGATGTTCAGCTCATCGATACAATAACCCCTTTTGCTAAACAAGGAAACAATGATCTCAAATTCATTAATCAAATCACAAAATTTTGAAGTCATCCGACTAGCTCTAATGAACTGACCTCGGGGAATGTTTTTCACAATATGCTTGGGATGGTTACTAAAATGATGTAGGTATCCATTAGTAAAGGTCTCCTTACGAAAAATCTTACTATGGAACCTTAAATCAGATGTGTCCCAATACAAAAAGACATCCAAAAAATTAATCTGTAATCCAAAACATCCTTTGGTAAACTTTAAATAATCAGAAGATGAATTAATATCTGATATCAAAGAATCAACAGTGGTAGAATCACCTTCAATCATGAAAAACAGATCATCAATAAACCGACAATATAATTTTATATCATATTTCTGTTTTAAAATAGGTATTACTTCCAACTCCCACCCAGCCATAACTAAATTAGCAAAAGCTGGTGCTGCAGGGGACCCCATGGCCACTCCCTTTCTTTGTCTATAATAAGTGTCTCCAAACAAAAAGAAATTATTCTCTAAAATAATCTCAAGAAGTAATAGGTTCATAGGTTCATACTAGGCTATCTGCCCGAGGGCATTTACAAGCCTAGCCCATAATCTAATGGTTGAAATGGCATTACTGGTCAGATTAAGATTTTTTCTACTTAAGAAATCACATACAACATCAATACCCGCTAGGTGAGGAATACACGTGTATAAAGAGACAACATCAATAGTGAAAATGATGTGTCTCATAGGATCAAATCCATAATTTTGCACAAATTCCCCAAATTTACTCAGAAAATGCCAAGAATCTTTGATAAAGGAATTTTCACCAGCCAAAACTGGCCCCAAAATACCATCAATGACAAGAGATATCCCCTCAGTAACGGAATGTGGTGATGACACAATGGGTCTAAGTGGAGGGTCTCTGATGTTTTTATGCATTTTGGGGATACCAAAAATCACCCCAATGCGCGGCTCCTGCACCATGAACCTATGAATCTATGTAGAATGAAGTCTATGGTGTAAAGCAGTAGATGCCTGGAGGTGGCAGTGAGGAGCCAGTCGTCTAGATATGGAAACACCCTGAATCCCTGTAGTCTCAAATGAGCTGCTACAACCGCCATGCATTTGGTGAACACCCTGGGGACTGTTTTGAGACCAAAGTGCAGTGCTCAGAATTGCTAATGACTGGATGCTAGCCAGAAGTGGAGATATCTTCTGGAGTGCTTGCCCATCTTTATGTGGTAATACGCATCTTGAAGCTCTATAGAGCACATCCAATCATCCTTCTCTAGAAAGGGAAGGATAGAGTGAACCATGACTATTCGGAATTTTGTCTGTTGTACAAATTTGTTTAATAGGCTGAGATCCAAGATTGGTCTCCAGTCCCCTGCCTTTTTTGGCACTAAAAAGAATCTTTGAGGAGAATCCGGATCCTATTTGGTCTGGTGGGACTACTTGGATGACTCTTTTTTTGAAGAAGGTTTTGAATCTCTACTGCTGCTAGTTCCCTCTGACTGGGTGGAACATCGGGGATTCGCTTTTGGGGTTTTGGCAAAAGACTGAAGGGAATGTGGTAACCTCTGATAATTATTTTCTGCACCCAGGTATTCAAAGTTAGTGTAAGCCAGGTTGAATGGTGGAGAGAAAATCTTCCCCCGACTCCCTCCAGAGGTTAGCAATTGGTCCTCCCATTCTGGAGTGTTAATAGGGTTGTCCAGAAAAGGAATCTCTGGAGGCCTGGTTACATGCACCCACTCTGCCACGGGGGGGATGCTTTCCAGAAGAGTCCCCCCCCTCTGTCCCGGGGGGAATACTCTCCACATGTCCAGAAAAGGCCCTTGGGTCTTCTTGAACCACATTTTTCCAATCCTCTGATTCTTGCAGTAAGGTCATTTGTGAAGTGGAAAAACGAACGCTCACAGCAGAAAGGGTCTTTCTGACTTTTTCACATCTGGCCAGTGTGTCTCTGACTTTTGGAACAAGCAAGGAAGTACCATCAACAGCAGCATTGATAAAGGAAGACTTAAAGGGTTCCCCAAAATCACACAAACTCATCCAGGTGTGATGCCTAATGGCAATGCCTGTACCCACTGCTCTAGATGTCCCTTCTGCTGTATGAGCAAAAAGCCACATGGACGAATTTGAGAACAACTCCAGGGTGGCAAGCCGAGAAGCAACCTTATCTCAAACCCCGTCAGACACTGCTACTGCAAGGGTGTCTGAAAGCTCACTTATCAGATCCCTTTGGAGTCTAGTAAAGTCTGCCAAGAAGTTCAAGGACCGAATAGTGAAGGTTGTTGAAGCAAAGACCTGCTTCCCAAATCTGTCCATTGTCTGAGACTCTCGGTTAGGAGGATGGACAGTTGAACACTCCTCGGTGAGTTACATTTTGGTGGCCGCCGCCACCACCATGACATCCACTGCTAGACTCTTAGACCAATGGGGCCGATCTTCTGGGACTGAAAAAATCTTATCCAGTCTCCAGGGAATATGCTCTATGGAGTCAGGAGCCTTCCACACTCACTGAACGATCAACTTAACTAGGTTATCAGTGGGCTGGGTCACCCGAGAAGTAGAAGGGCGGGCACGGAAAGCTTGCAAGAACACAGATTCCTTAGAGGATGGGTTTGAGGGCTTCCAGTCACCCCTCTGTTTAAATATTTCCAAGATGTCTCCAAAAGAGGCATCTTCCAGGGGTGACCGTGGTGACCCTTACCCTTCGTCGTAATCTGTGTCTTCAGTGACAGATTCTTCTGGAGAATCTAGGTGCTTCCTTTTGCATGTCCTCTTATGGGGTGGCTCCTCAGGGGGAGGTTCTGAGGAGGATTCCGAAGAGGGGGACCTTGAACCAGGGTGCCTTGCAGCTCTTGTGCCTGCTGTCCAGATGTATCAGATTGTGACAGCTGGGAACCAGAGAAAACAAAAATATGGCACTCTGACGAGGATGGAATCAACTGGGAGCCTGCTGAGGCCAAAGCTCTCTCCATAATCTGGAAAGCAGGTCTGCCCGAAGAGGGATCAGAGCCCAGAAACGAGAAAGACAACCTCTAAACTGGGGTCACACCCCACTCCGAAGAGCCACCAACCAGAGTATGAGCCGAGAGAGGGCTCGAAACTGCCATGATCCCAACAGCTGTAGATGGCTTCATGGAAACAACTAGAACCATTCCAAGATCTCAGAACCGACAGCCAAACCACAGTCCTGGGTGCGCGATGGATCCAAAGGAGCCGAAAACCACAGAGTCGACTCCTGCACTGAGGTGAGGTCCACCTTCGGCACCAAGGTAGCTGATACTGGGAAAAAAATCTGGTAAACACCACTGAAGAACACTCCCAGAAAAACAACAAGGAGCATATCAACACAGACAGATAATGTAATAAAATAAAATCTTTAATAAACAATCCAACTGATGACTCAGAAACAGGACAAGCGATTTTGGCATAATGCCATAGCTGGTACTGGGAGCATCAAACTGGGGGACTCCAAATCCTGAAAGGAGGTTAAAGGAGGATAAACTGGTGGAGTTCTTGGAGAATAAGCCTCAGATCTGGGTGGGAAAGAGGTTTGTGAAGGTGCAAGGAGGCCCTCTTGCTGCCAAAAGCTGGTCCACCAATCTGAGTACATCCAATTCTGACAGACTCCTAGAAGAATGGAGGGGACTCAGGCCTATCCAGAAATGGGCTTGATTGACGAGCCAAAAATGGATCTACTGAAGGGGAATATCTAGTCCTGGCAATAAATGTCGGGTCAACTTTCAGCACCATAGGCTGTTGTATGGAAGGGGAATGTGGTACAGAATGACAGGATAGTGGTGGTTGTGCAGAAACTATTGTCGGTGCCGAAGAGGTCGGTGGCGCTGAAGCAATGGTTGGTGCTGAAGAGGTTTGCATCAGTTCAATGACTGACGGCACCAATGTGGATTTAGTTGTTTTCAGTGCCGGGGGTGCTGATACTGTCACTTTCAGTACTTTGGCTTTCAATTCCAAAGAAACCGTCAGAACCTGCGATTTTTGGGACTTTGCTTCATGTGCCGTAGGGGAGATCAGCACAGAGTGGCTTCTTTTCTTCACATCTGGCTTTGGAGATTTTGAAGTCTCTGCCTGAAATAGGACTTCAGTAAAAAGACATTTCAACAAGCCTTTTAAGATAAGCTTATTGCGCCACCTTGTTAAAGTTTGTTTGCTAAAGCCCTGACAAATATTACAAGTTATATCCAAGTGAGGGGCACCCAAACAGTACACGCAAGAAAGATGTCTATCAGAATTGGGCATCTTTCTGCCACAGTCCTGAAAAAAGAGTTTTAATCAGATATTGTTAGAAACGACAATGAAAATAGAAATTTTAAAGTACTTATCTGAGAGCATCGGCTGACATGTCCAATTTTCTATACAGGAAATGAGATCTGAGGTAGTGGGGAGAGAGGCACTGTGGGTAGAGCCTTAGCTTGAGAGTTTTTGGCTGGAGAGAGCTATGTATAACAGCCAGGATGGTCCCTAGAGGTCAGAACTAACTTATCAGTCAAAAATGAATGAAGATTGACAACATCAGATCAGCTATTTAAAGAGCAGGAGTTTAAGTATCTTGAGGTCTTATTAGGGGTTGGGGAAATCACCGCTGGTTAGATGCAGTGGTTTAGGGCACTACAGATATTGTTCTGAACTGTGTTTGGGAAGTGACAGTTGAGTCATAGACAAAGCTCTTAATGTACATACTAGTTAGTCTATATCTCCAATGTCACCTATGGTCAAGAGCTTTTTTTTTTTTTTTTAATTTATTTATATTTTGTTTTCCGGAGTAGCAAACTGATTTCAGTGGACCACTTGCAGGCACAGTCTGGATGAATAGGATCATGTAAAAATATAAAAATGAGCTTTGGGTAGTGATCAAAAGGCTAAGATTATAGATACATGTATCAGAAATGAGGTACCTTGTGCAGATACTCCCTGGACATCTCCTACAACAAATGCATCAATAATGGTCCACTGGAAGAAGACTCTAGGGTACTCACAAGACATGCTACAAGGATTATATATCTCTCAGCTTGTCTGTGAATGCCTAGGACTCCCTCAGGATGAGATGAAAACTGTTTATGGATGTAGGAAAGTCTGGGGAACTCTGTTCAGTTTAACAAAAACACGACTCTCATATAGACAAGCAGGTATGAAAACGATGATGATAGAGGTACAGACGGGTCTAAATGTATAAGGAAGAAGGGACTGGTCACTTATCAATGCAGTCTGTACTGGTAAAGGAACGTTATTATTAAACTTTGTATGCATGTGCTACTCTTTGTATGTACCCAATTTCACATTAATGTTTTTATATATTACCTGTTTCTCTTATTATTATGTAACAAATTCATAAATGAAAAGGGTACTTGTGATCCAGTTTACCTACCTCCAAATAAAACAAAATTAAATTAATATAGCCAGTCACTCCCCATGTTATATAATATATGGCTTTGGACAAAATCTTTCTTTTTCTTGTGCTTCTGGAAAGGAACCGTGAATACTGTGATAATATTTAATTAATTAATTTGGTGACTGGGAAGTCCAGTTGGACAGAGCCTATTTTTGATGGAGTGCTATATGCATGTCATCATTATAACATAAGCATATGAAGTAAGTCCGTTACAGTATATGTAGGTTAGAGACTATAAATACTGTATGAGAATGAATAAAGAATCAGGAACACAGCTGAAAGTAACAGAATAATAATTTCACCTGATATACTTATCTAAAATTATTTCAGCATAATGGAAACAAGCCATGAGGAAATAATAAACAAACGAATAACGCAAACTGTGACCACAGAGGAGGTCAGACTTAGATAACAATATGATAAACAGTACAATAATTTAGAGGAGACAGTTAAATGTTATGCTACCAGGGAGAATTTACAAAGGTGCATTATCTAAAACAAGGAATTAATATGAAAAATCAGACAGGCAGGAGACAAAGATCAACAACAGAACAGGATGGAGTTTATTTAGGTATATAATTAAGTGACAAAAGTTAAGAAAGCATAAGATTAGGAAACCAACAGTAAATAAAACCGACTCTGAGTAACAATTACATTAAAAGGATATAAAGTTGCACTACAGTAGGATTCACAAGTTACCAAAATAAACATTTAACTCATTTTAATAACTGCATGAAAATGGAGAAATAACATACCATTAGCTAATCTATTGACTTTTATTCCATCTTCCTCTTTCATTCACATCAGTTATGAACAGTAACCAGAATTATGTGCTTATTTAACATTTGCTTACCAGGAAAGTCTGACTGGGACAGATCCCATTTTCAGCGGAGCCCAGGGAGAAATGCTCCAGATGCATGTTTTTGAAATGTTGGAGGAAACCAGAGTACATGGAGGAAACCCACACGAATGCAGGGAGAACATGCAAACACCTTTAGTACATTTAAACTACAGGGGAAAAAGGCCACATGCACAAAACACTCAGTAAAAACTGCAAGAAAGACACAGCCAAGCAAGAGTCTTTACTGTGCAGCGCATGCCCATGGGATTTATGCTAATCAGAATCAGAATCACATTTATTGACCAAGTATGTATGCATACAAGGAATTTGACTCTAACTTCAATGACTCTCCAAGCATGAATTACATAAATGACACACATACAACTATTAAAAATAAGACAAAAGATGTAACTATACATATACATACAAGGTGCAAAGTGCAACTCAGTGAAAAAGTACTGAAATAAACTCTGAAATAACCACGTATTAACAATAAGTAACCTTGGAGGCTTCGGAAAAACAACCCCCAGCCTAATAAACTGAATTAACCGTTTATGAACTTGATGGCCTGTGGAAAAAAATGTTCTTATATCTGATTGTCTTGGTGAGTATTATTCTATAATGCCTGGCCTATGGTAATAGTTCAAAAAAATGTGAAGGGTTGGTGATGATTTTTCCTGCCTGTTTCATGACTCTGGAATAGTACAGGTCCTGTAAGGAGGGCAAACTAGCAACAACTGTAGCACAAATACCACTTGGTTGCCGAAGAAAAAGGAATGCTGTATAAACCAATATTCACTTTTATTAAATATCCATAAAACGGACTCTGATTAAATATCCATAAAACGAACTTTGATAAGAGCTTTCATCCACATTGGTGAACTTCATCAGATAAAATCACAGTACAAAGAATAAATACCTGCAAACCGCACTATGATTGGTTAAAACAGCTAATACCCACTTACCCTATTCATTCTTAAAGATACCGACTCAAACTATAGTACGTAATGAATACCACTTGCAGGCACAGTCTGGATGAATAGGATCATGTAAAAAATATAAAAATGAGCTTTGGGTAGTGATCAAAAGGATAAGATTATAGATACATGTATCAGACATGAGGTACCTGTTCAATTAAAACGTTCTAATATCTGTACTAGTTCATAAATAATCCATTGTATTACAATAAATTCCACCTTTTTAACATTTTTGCATCACCTAACTCAAATTATCCAACATATACTTACAGCACATCCACCACATATCCTACAAAGAGCTTTACCAACAATACTATATCACCTTCTAAAATTCAGATATCCAAACCTTCTAATTAGCCTATTAAAAATAAAGGTACATAAATATATATAAAATGTTATTAAAGAATCTTTCAAAATATAAAAACTTATAAAAGCTTAATCGATAGTTTTACTTTATTATTTTAAAAAGAATTCATTTCCACAATTAAATGTATATTTAAATTAATATACACAAAACAGCTTAAATATAATATATTTAATTCCGAACATATACTTGGCTATTCATCTAGTTATGGCTTTTAATTTCAATATACAAGAAATAGAAATGGATTCATTAATACCTGGCCATTTGCAAGTATTTAATAAAAAATTACCAAGTAAGTTCTTTCTTTTCCAAAAGTGGAGCCCATGGGCCACCCCTAGGGTCCTTATTAACAGGATCAACTACCATATACTTGAATTTATGCCCTGGAAAATCATGAGCATATTTCCCTAATGCATTATTTAAATTATACTTTTTAATACTGCATTCATGCTCATAAATGTGTTCTCTCAATCTGCTCTCTGTTTTACCTATATAGAAACAAGAGCATAATTCACCTAATGCTATATATGCTACTCCTCTGAACTCACAATTAAATGCAAAAGAGTATAGCCGGTAATTTATAGACCAATAATACTGGATGTTCTGGTATTAACCCACTTCCTCACTTTGGACTTTTATCCCACAATAATGGCTTGGAATACATTAACCATTGTGGTAATGAACAGGGATCAGCGAGGTATCACTATAATCAGAGTGGTGTTCAGGCTCTTCAACACGAGCAGTTATCCATGAGTGGAAACACTAATGCAATGAGTGGGTCAGTGAGGTATCATCTGATATCAGGTGATGTTCTGGCCTTGGGCGACTGGCTGCAAAAGGGATTTGACTTTAATTCAGAGCATTCTGCCCCTCCACCTTCTTCTATTGATGGAAAATTGAATGAATTTGACTCCAACTTCTTAAATACAAGAAGTTACAGCTGGAGAATGCCCACCTTCTTGAATGTATAAAGAATAATTTAGTACCAAAAGGTTTAAGAATGTGGCAGTACCCAACAGGAATGATTGAGAATTCACCATTGCATTTGGATGTATTAAATTTGTTTGACTGACATGGATGTGAATTCCTTGAGGTTTTGCTAAAATATATTGTAGCCAACATTGAGAAATTAGGGGTGGAGTTATCAAACTTGGAGAATGCTATAAAACAAGATATTCAGTATGACCAATTAAGCATTGGCATATTTTTGACAGTAATGAACATCACATGAACCAACTGAAGGCAGGTAAAATGAGAAAATTGCAGAAGGATCTAACAGACTATGCCATTGAGACTGTTTATCCTAAACCACCACTGTCCCAAACTTGGGGCAGAAGGAACCAACTATTTAACGAGCAGTCAGTGAATTATAATAATAATTCACAAGTACCAGTGAACCTGCCTCTAGCCCAAAGTAATTATGATACATTGGCTACTGCTAATGGGAACTTCCCATTAGCTGATTTTAGTGAATACCCCCCCCCCCCCTTAGAAGAGCAGAAAGAATTAAGGTGAAAAGGAACAGAGCAGCATATAACAACAAATGAGAACTGCAGGATTTTTATACACCTGCAGGAGGGAACCAATGGCTTCCGCATCTGGTGACCCATTTTTGAATCAATGGAGAAGGGGATACCAGCAATGCAGAAAGTAATTTTATTTGAGGACAATTCTCCAGTAAACATGAACTTTAAGTTTAATTTAAGTAAAAGTGTTATAGTACATAGTAAAAAGAAGTATTTTAAAGTTTACAATTATTCCAGTACCCCTACTGATGTTTCAATAGCTGGTGTATTAGCTAGGGAGATGACATTTGTGCCTACTTCTAAACCAAACACAGTGACCATATTAATGGACTTAAAGATGTACCTTAGAAAGCTTAATTTTAATTTCCTTTTTGAAGGGGGTCCCAATTTATATCGACCTTTTTGATTATTTGTCTGCACCTGTTACTCAGTCATTTTTGGGGTTTCTAATTTTCATAAAAGCTTGGAAAACCTACCAATGCGACCTATATTGGATGGAAGGAATTCCATCACCTCGCCCTGTGCAAAATTCTTTCATTAGGAATTTTAAAAGTTGTTAGAAAGTGAGAAGCAGATTTGTAAGGACTCCTGGAGTTTTTTAGAAAAAGTGAATGGATTGGTATTTGACTCAGGAGATATTTTGATTACATCGGAAGTAAAGGGTCTTTACAATGTAATTCACCAGGAATTAAGCATTCAATGGGTAACTGAATTTTTGCATATGAAAGGGATCTCCCAAGAGCAAATTAATTTATTTGAGGAGCTATTCAATTTAGTGTTAAGCAATAATTATATAAACTTTGGAGGTATTATTTGCAAAAAAAAGTGGGGTTGCCAGGGAACTCCCCTTGTGGGCCCGTGTTTGCTAATATGGTTATGGCCTACTGGGAGCATACACTTTTGGAGTGAAGTGATTTTTATAACTTGTTTCATTTGTATGTATGCTTTTTGGATGATATATGTATCATCTGAAAGGGGGCCACAGACGAAAGTGATAAATTTATCCAATATATCAGGAGTATAACCAGTTTTTAATCTTTTACATATGAACTGGATTTTGAAAAAAAATACCCTACTTAGATGTTTTGTTGGAGAAGGATCAGTTAAATAATAGATACACATCTAGAATTTATCGGAAAAGTCATTTTCTAATAGCCTGCTTTATTTTACTAGGTCACATCCATACCATCAGAAGATATCTGTTGTTAAAGGACAGCTGGTTAGAGCAGCCAGGATGGTTTTGTTGGACAAACATTTTTTTAGAGGAATGTGCCACATTAGTGAGCATCTTCAAAAATAGGGGTTACCCAAGGGAACTTTTGGATGAATTGGTAACTGAGGTCAAGTTAAAAAGGCATACTGGACATTTTAGCCCAATTCTTTGTGAAAGAAATTCTAGGGGAAGGAATGCTCTACCCGAAAACCAATCTGACATAGACTTGCCAGAAAGAGAATTTGGCTCCCAACAATCTGGGAGTGGCAATGAGGACAGGTTAAGACAACTTTTATTATAACATATTTTAGTGAGTATAAACTTTAGAATGGATTTTATATAAGAGCTGGTCTCTACAGATGAATGATAATCGAGTTAGGACTAAAATTGGGAGGCAACCAGTGATAGTTTATCACAGGGCATGGAATTTGAAGAATATGTTAGAAAGGGGACCCGTGAGAAAGGGCAATGTTAGTAGAGGAATGAAGAAAAGTGGATTTTGCCACTTTGGAAATATATTATTAAGGCTAACTCCTTTAATATACATAGAGTGGAGTATAAGTTGCAAGGGTCATTTAATTGCGAGTCCAGAGGAGTAGTATATATAGCATTATGTGAATTATGCCTTTGTTTCTATAAAGGTAAAATGGAGCACAGTTTGAAAGAACGCATTTATGAGAATGAATACAGTATTAAAAAGTGTAATTTAAATAATACTTTAGTGAAACATGTTCAAGATTATCTAGGGCATAAATTCTAGTTGATATGTACCCTAGGGGTGGCCCATGGGCTCTACGTTTGTAAAAGAAAGAACTTACCTGGCAGATTTTATTAAATGTTTGTAAATGGCCAAGTTGTAGTGAGTCCATTTCTATTTCTTGTATATTAAAATTAAAAGCTGTAACTAGATGAATAGCCAAGTATATGTTTGGAATAAATATATTATATTTAAGCTATTTTGTGTATGTTAATTTAAATATATATTTAAGCATGGAAATGAATTATTTTTTAAAATAATATAGTAAAACTATTTAATAAGTTTTTATATAAGTTTTTAAATTTTGAAAGTTTTTTTTAATAATTATATATATATATATATATATATATATATATACACACACACACACACACACACACACATGCATACCTTTATTTTTAATAGGCTAATTAGAAGTCTCAGATATCTAAACGATGATAATAGTATTGTTGGCAAATCTCTTTCTAGGATATTTGGTGGCGGTGCTGTCAATATATATAAGATAATTTTGTTGGGTGATGTAAAAATGTTAAAAGGTGGAATTTCTTGTAATACATTTAATTATTTATGAACTAGTACAGACATCAGAATGGTTTCATTGAATTGGATTTTATTGTATTCATTATGTTCATCCTCTCCTTACTCAGGCTCATTCTGTTCCCCTACCCTACCCCCATTTCCACCCACCCCCACATCACTTACCTTTGTAACTAACAATCTTAACCCCACCCTCCCTGATCCCCACCTTCCTGTACTCCACAACCAATCACAACCTGCCCCTCTTACAATAATCCCTCCTACCTCTTGACTCACTACACCTAACTTCTCCCACCCTTGCTCGTTGTTCTCATCCCCCCTCCTCTAACTTACTATTGCCATACACCTTCTCTCTATGAAACATCTACCCCCTTTCATGTTCTCGTCATCCTCCAATATGTTCCTCCCTCTCTTCTTACCCTTCCTTCTTCTTCTCCTAAGCAACATCACTTCCTACCATATTCAGCTAAACCTGCTCCCCTCTTCTCCCACCTCCTCCCATAACACAACTGACACCAGCAGCCACTACACCTCTCCCTTTTCTCCCTCACTCATCTCATGTACCAAATTCAATCTCTCTAAAATTCCCCTCATTCCACAGATTTAAACAGAAGTTTCACTCACACTACCCCTATACATCACTTTTCTTCCTCCCACTAAACATGCTTCAACTCTCAGGTGACATTCACCAAACCCTGGCCCACACTCTAATTCATCAAGTCCTACCTATACCTCACAAACACTTCAGCAGGTACCTAAACCTAGTCTCAAACATCTCTCTTTCTATCCAATCAACATCTACAACATTCTTAACAAGATAATTGAATTACACAACTGGATATCCCAGTATTCCCCAACATAGTTAGTCTCTTTGAAACATGGTTCAAACCACATAATGTAGACAAAGAATTTCTCCCCTATGCCTGTACAGAAAGCACAGAAAAGGTGGAGGCATTGTCATTATGTACTCTCACCTCCTATGCATATCTTCCCCAGTTAACCCTTTTCCCTCCTTTCACCCAGCTGAGCTCATTATTGCCAACTGCAAACTCAGCAATCATACAACTCTAACCATAATTGTCATCTACCCCCCCCCCCTTGGAGAGAACATACCACTATTAGAACAAATACTAACTACAGTGGATGTCAGACGATGTACATAATGAAACAATAATACTAGGTGATGTTAACATCAGTTGGCTCACCCTCATCTCTAACTCTCCCACCACCAGCATAAACCTATATGGATACACCCAACTTATCTCTTCACCCACTTTTCTTCATAAACCGACAAATACCTGCTTTATCTTGGATTGGATACTTGTCTCTAAGCCTGACCTCTATCACTACCCTGAATCCCTACCAGACTGAATCAGTGACCCACTCCCCTATACTTGTCCAAAGATTCTCCCCCCACGTCTCTAGACCTCATAAATTTAGAGTGTGCTGAATGCTAAACAACTTCAACCTGGATACATTCAATAATTCTCTCTCTGCTATTAACTGGTCTTTCTTCTCTTCCTTACCTTTAGATGAAGCTGTCCTTCAGTTCAACTCCATCTTCCTAAACATTCTGAACTCCCTTGCCTCTCCCAGAACTGCCAGAGTCAAATCACTTGTTTTTCCCCTTGGCTCTCCAACTCTACCCGGTCTCTTATCTATAACTAAAATTGTGCCTGGAAACTCTGGACTAAGACCAAATCTCACAAGACTACCAACAATATAGAGAACTCCAAAATTTTACCAAAAAAACACAAACTCTGTCAAAGAGAACTATTATCTCTCACCCCAAGATACTGAACCCAGGAACCCTAAACATTTTGGAATGCTGTCAACAAAATTCTCCACCCAGAAAATCATTCAACTCTAAAGCCCTGACCCAATAACACATCCCTTGTAACTGCTTCAATTTTCAATTCATGCTTCATAGATACCTTCAGCAAACTTATGCAAACTGTCCACCCAACCAGCCACACTCCCCCTACCAACCCCAACTGCAAAACAGTCCTTTTTCACTAAAACCCATTCCAACCAGCTACATCAAAAAACGTCTTATCAAACTTAAACCAGGTTCCCCTTCAGCTGACAACCTGTCGCCTCTCTTCCTAAAAGCGGCTGCTGACTCCATAGCATATCCTGTCTCCATCCACATAAACCACACAGTTAGTGAATCCACTGTTCCTGCCCTCTGGAAAAAGTTCCACACTATACCAATCCACAAAAGTGGAAATTCTGTTGCGCTCTCTAATTATTGACCTATTGACATACGCTCTCCCCTCTCCAAAATTCTTGAGCACTGTGTTTATAAACAAATCTTAGTTTATCTTACTCGTGAAAACTTAATTACCCAACTCAACATGGCTTCCACCCCCACCACAGCACCACTACTGCACTTATTTACTTTACTAACTTCATCTCCCTATCTAGAGACAATGATAAACTAGTGTCCAACATCTTTTTAGATCTCTCCAAAGCTTTTGACACTGTCTCTCACCCCATCCTCCTCTCCAAAGTCTCTCAACTCAACCTCTCCTCAGCAACTATCTCCTGGTTCAGTAGCTACCTCACAGACAGACTGCAGTCTGTAAAATGGCTCTCCGCTTTTTCTTTTTCCCCATCAAAATGAGCATCCCTCAAGGCTCTATTTTTGGGCCCCCTCCTTTTTAACATTTTTACTAAGCAACTTCACACATCCTGTCCTCAGTCTTCCCTCATACAATATGCGGATGACTCCACCATCATTTCTATCGATGACAGTCCCATGACCTACTAACCCTGAAACAAACATCTTTCAACCTCACTGAAACATGGCTTACTAACAACCAACTCATGCTACACCCTAAAAAGACAAAACTTCTCTTCCTCCCAGAACCCCTTTACCATCTTAAATCCTCATTCACCATCTCTTCCCTCAACAACACTATGATCATAGCTGAATCACACACTAAACTGCTTGGAGTAATAGTGGACGATCAACTAAAAGTTGACCTTCTTGTACTTAAATGCATCAAGAAAACCAACCAAAAGCTTGGTTTACTCTATAGAAAGAAAAGGTTCCTCACACCCAACTCCAGGATCTCAATAGCCCAAACTTACCTTCTCCCCAACCTCTTTTACAACTCTCAAATTTTAACCAACTTACAGTCTTCACTACTTTCCAAACTTGAAGCCACCTATAACAAAGTTGCTAGATCTGCAACCAATCTGCCCTCAAGATCACACCACTGTCACGCTCTCCAGACACTCAGCTGGCTAGAATTTCCTAACCATCTCTTATTTACCCAACTTCTCATTATCCATACTATTTTGAATAAGCCATCCTCTTGCCTTAGCATTTCCTCACTTGTCTCCTTCTATAAGCGCCCCCCCCCCCATCGCTCAGAAATTCTGACCAATGTCTCTTACAAATTCACAAACCTAAAAAATCTATTGGACAGAATATCTACAGCTACTTCCCTGCTCTTGCATGGAACAAGCTCCCCATGAACCTTAGAAAATTTTCCTACATCCACGAGTTCAAGAAAACTCTCAAAAGGTACCTTAATAGCACATGGATTTGCCTCTGTAATCACCCCACATGAACCCACTCCTTCCTCTATCACTATCCTCTCTATTCCTCCCTTCCCTATTACCATAACTCACTTAAATGCTCTATACTGTACAATTATCCTCTGAAGATAACCTAATGTGTTATGTAAATTCATTCAAATGTTTTATTGTATATTTATTTGCTATGTTTTTCTTCAATGTTATAATGCTTCTTACTATATTGTACTGTGGAACTTTATCAGCATTTGTTTAACTGTTTTATTGTAAAATTTTTCATTGAATTTATCTTCAGTTTTGTAAATTTTCTTACTTGTACTGTGGAGCTTTTCTCCCTGGGTCTCCACTGAAAAAGGGCTTTTGCTCAGATGGACTATCCCGGTTAACAAATAATTCAATAAATAAATACATAGTTTAAGTAGATATCTTTAAGAACAAATAGGGTAAGTGGGTGTTGGTGGTTTTAACCAATCATAGTGTGGTCTGCAGGTATTTAAACTTATTCTTTGCATTGTAATTTTATCTGATGAAGTTCACCAATGTGGACAAAAGCACTTATCAAAGTTCGTTTTATGGCTATTTAATAAAACTGAATATTGGTTTATGCAACATTACTTTTTCTTTGGCAACCAAGTGGCGTTTGTGCTTCAGTTGGTGTTGTTTTTTTTTTCAGGACTAGTTTGTTAAACTAGCACCAATGATATTTTTGGCAGACCTGACTATTCAGTGTAACCTATCTGTGTCATGTTTAGACATATATCCAAACCACACTGTTGTGGATGAGCTAAGAGCAGACTCAAGTACTGCTGTGCAGAACTGAATCAACAGCTCATGTGGGAGTTTGAACCTCCTCAGCTGTCACAGAAAGTACGTTCGCTGTTATGCCTTTTTATGATGGGCTCTACATTAGTCTCCCACTTCAAGTCCCAGGATATTACAGATCCCAAAAACTTGAAGGATTCCACAACTCACACGGCAGTATTAAATATAAAGAGGGTGGATACTATTGTAGTACCTTGTAGTATCACTTTTAAAGTCCACTGCCATCTCCACAGTTTTAAGAGTGTTCAGCTCCAGATAATTCTGACTACATCAAAGAGCCAGCTGCTCAACCTCCCATCTGTATGCAGACTCATCGCCACCATTCCTGATGAGCCCAATAATGGTTGTATTGTCTGTGTATTTAATAAGTTTGACAGAGGGTCATTAGAGGTGCAGTCATTTGTGTAGAGGGAGAAGAGTAGTGGGGAGAGCACACATCCTTGGGGGGCACTCATGCTGATCATGCGGCACACATCCCAGAGGGACACCCATAGTGATCATGTGACATCTAGATGTAAATTTCCCCAGTTTCACCAGCTGTTTCCAATTGGTCAGAAAACTGGTGATCCATTGACAGGTGGCAGCAGGAACGGAAAGCTGGAAGAGTTTCAAGTGAAGAACTTCTGGAATTATTGTACTAAATGCAGAGCTGAAGTCCACAAACAGAATCCTTGCATATGTCCCTGTGTTGTCAAGATGTTGCAAGATAGTGCAGACCCATATTAATTGCCTAATCCACTGACCAGTTCTCCTAATAAGTAAATGTAAGGGGGTCCAACAAGGAAGCTGCAATATCCTTCAAGTGAGCTAACACCAGCCTCTCAAAAGTCTTCATGACCACCAATGTCAAAGCAACAGGCCTGTAGTCATTCAGTCCTGTTATACTGTCTTTTTTTTAGGTACTGGAATGATTGTGGTTTGTTTGAAACATAAGGGAATGACACACAGCTCTAATGATTTATTAAAAATCGGAGTAAAAACAGGAGCCAGTTGATCAGCACATGTTTTTAAACGAGAGGATGAAACCCCATCTGGACTTGCTGCTTTCTTAATGTGTTTTCTTTTAAAAACAATGACACACACATCCTCTTCAGAGATAATTAATGCAGGTTGAATTTGAGAAAGTGTACAAGAGAGAGTCATATAAGTCTGATCACTGAGAGAGCTGGTGACAGTGTCATTTGTAGCCCGGGGCTTAACAAGCCTGCAGTAAAAAGAATTCAAGTAATCAGCCAGCTGGTAAATAGCTCCAGTGTAGGAGGATGGTTTCCTGTAGTTTGTAATATTTTGTAGACCCTTTCACACTGATGCAGGATTGTTGGCAAAAAAAAAAAACTTTTCAGCTTATCAGAATAGTTATTTTTAGCCACTTTGATTTCTTTTGTCAGTGTATCCTTTGTCTGTCTAGAATGTGTTCTAGCCCCACTTCTACAGGCATCCTCTTTGACTTGATAAAGCTGCTTAAGTTTAGCAGTAAACCAGGGTTTGCTTTTGTTAAATTTTAACCAGGTCTTAGTGGAAATGCAGATATCTTCACAGAAGCTAACATAAGATGTTACTGTATCTGCTAGTTCATGTAAGTTAGCAGCAGAATCTTAAAAGACACTCCAGTCCATACATTCAAAGCAAGCTTGCAGCTTCAGCTATGCCTCAATAGTTCACCTTCTCGCAGTACTGATGACAGGAGTGATGATTGGGGAGAGATGGGCAAAGGCTGCCAGCCTAGTCAAATAGAATTTGATATATAATTCTTGCATATGTAAATAAATGTAAAATACAGGCATGTCTTCTTGAGTGTAAAAGAATACTGTGAAATGTGGAACTGCAAATTATGTGACAACATTGCACTCTACTGGCCCAGTGAGGCATGTTGTGACCCTTTCATGTTAGAATTCGGCTCCAGTGCGTCTGAATGAAGCTTTCATGCCCATTGTTTTAAGGCTAAAGTTTATGACCAGAATTTACATGTGGAAGTTGCTTTATTGCTCTGGTTTCTGCTAGAATGTACATGTGAAATACCTTGTATTGTTGTAAGTTTCTGAGTATATGTTAGATTGCTAAATAATGCAGTTTGTGGCCTGAGAACTCACACCAGGAGTTAAGATGATGCAATATGAATACTGGAAAAACCTAAGTGTCAAAAATGATGTAATTTGGGAGGACCTTAGAGACATGCTTGTTAGTAATGTTTAAATACTATTCCTCACAAGAGACCAAAAGCATTTTGATCTTGGATATCTAACTCAGCACTCTGCCTAAGCTCACGTGTAAGTTTCTAGTACTGTGATTTCTTGTAGGAATAGTTAAAGCTAGTAAAGATTAATTAGATATTTTTCTTTGAAATCAGACCTGTCCTACTGCATTATTTTAAGTTTCTGTGTGATCTCTGAACTCTTAGATATCTTTGTTGTGTAGTAGTTTTGTCTTGTGTTTTAATTATTTATTATTAAATATTTTTTAAAACCTTCTACCTGTGACTGGTTTGTGTAGAGATAAGCTCTAGAGTACATTGCATATTTATAGAGGTTATTGTAATAGGCCACTCTAAAGTAAGCCTTGACTGTTAGTCACATTACCATTAGATAATAATATCGCACAATAACAATTGGACAACCTTTTAAGGGCCTTTTAGTAGCGGATATTATTAGCTGGGTGGTGGCAGGGATTACTACCGTACGGTCTGGATAAAGGGGCACAGCTGGAGAATCTGTGTCAGCCTTTCCCAGGAGTGTCTGTGAAGTTGTATAAATACTTATCTCAAAGTGTGGGTGTGGTGTGTCAGCTACTTGGCAGGGACACGAAGCACTGGCTGGACAGAGAGGGTACTGGACATTTTAGCTTGCTCATCTAGGATGAGATCTAGACCTTATAGCTGTGCCAGTGGGGAGTCTTATTGGGGACCTGGTGAGCAAGGGAGCAACCAGCCCCAGACTGACTGTGATCTCTGTGTGCACTTAAGGGAAATTGTACTTTACTGTGTGTATTAGTTATCCTTTTCTCTTCTAGGAGACAACTTCCTGGTGTTAGTGGTGAGGATTGAGGCTCCTTGATTGCAAGGCTATGGCATGGTCATCAAAACAGGTTTAGCAGATTTTAACTCTCTCTTATAGACAGGAAGCAAATAAATAAGACAGTGGCGAAAAAAGCCCAAAGCTGCACAGGGGACAGCACGATCCAGTGCGCTCCTGTCTCTGGTAGAATACTTTATGTTGTTGTTGTTGTGTCTTTGGGAAGCTCATGGCTGAGATTTGCCTTATTAAAATCTTCTAGAATAATCAGAAGGGAGTTTGGATAATTTTGCTCCATGCACATTATCTGATCCGATGGTTTTTGAAGTGCTGCACTCACACAGGCTTGAGGTGGAATGTAAACACTAACCAGAATAAATTAAAAGAACTCATGAGGTGAATAAAAAGATCTACAATTAACAATAATTTTTTCCAAGACAGGGCAGCCCATTTTCTTAACACTGTGACATCAGTATACCTACCTTCATAGATATAAAAGCAGATTCCACCTCCCTTGCTCTTCACTGTCTCCAATACTCAGTTTGCTCTGTAAAGTTGAAAGCTAGGCATATATAATGCAGAGTCCAGAATGGATTTGTTTAGCCAGGTATCTGTGAAACACAGTACAGAAGAAAGTGAAAAATCCTTGTGAGTTTCATTGAGAACTAACAGTTCATCCATCTTATTGCATATGGAGCAGAGGTTCGCCAGATGTAAACGAGGGAGTGCAGGTCAAAAACTGTTCTCTCTCAGTCTAACAAGTTCACCAGCAAATTTCCCCCTTTTGCAATGCCTGCTGCTAACAGTTGCTGCTCCTCCAGCTAGGATCTCCAGAAAATTTCTTAATTGTGAAAAATCCAGTGTCAAATTGCACAAAGCGAATGGCTGATATTCAACAATTCTTGACAAGTATACTTAATTACAGTTGAACACCAAACAACAGGCCAAATAAACAAAAACAAACAGAATTCAAAACAGCACTGAGCTAAGGATGTCACTTGTGGAGCCATCTTGTTTTTCTTTTTTTTTTTAATTCCTTAAAAACACATCAGTGTTTGAACTACATGATCTCCAAATATCCATAACTTTAACTTTTTAGGTATTTATGGTTACCTTTCAGGCCAATAAAGCCACATCCCACTAACTTTAGGCATGGCAAATTTCAACATTTTGTTTTTTGACAATGTCACTACAGCATAGGGGATTGCTGGCTATACTTTATAAACACAGAGGATAAAATCAAGTGTGATGTCCATAAATGTTAGGTTGCTTGCAAGATACCCCAACTAGCATCCAAACCAAAGGGTTAAAAGTTCATACAGATAAAGCATTCAGTAAAAACTGCAAAAAAAAAAAGACTGATCTAAGCAACAGTCTTTGCTGTGCTATAACTTATTTTTGTAAAAATGCAAGAAAACTGTGAAATGTAAAAAAATAAAACTATATAAAACCTATAAATGCACTTTTATTTAGAAATGCAGTACATAAGCAAAACATAAATGTGGAAAATTATGTGACAAGTCTGTACAGAACATGGTATTGTTTTACTAAGAAGCTACAGACAGCTAATCAGATGTTAACTGTGAAATATAAAAACTTTTTTTAATTTGGTGAGAGAAAGTAGCCACACACATGCATACTCTCTCTTTCTCTCTCTCTCTCACACACACACACACACACACACACACACACACACACACACACACACACACACACACACACTCACACACGCATGCCATACCTCTCAATTGTACACATTTTTGCAGAATATATAGATTTTTGCCTCATATGTTTTTGTCTGTCCCTCATAAACATTTAGTTTTCTGGCAAATAATTGCAGATTGAAATAAAAAAAATAGTGGCAGACATTTGATTTTCAGACTTCATATCCTTCAGAAAATCCATGCTAATGTAAAACCAGTTATTCTATCAAGTTTCTAAGTATGTAAGAGCAGTATTTAAAACATGTCCCTATTTCTGGGCCTTTGTCCTGCCATTATTTATGGCTCTGTCCAGATTTCTTGCATTAAAAGTGTGAAGATTGGGTGAAGATGGGTGAAGGCTGCCAGCCAAGCCAGATAGAATTATTTGTCATCTGTAAATATTAATGTAAACCACAGGCTTGTTGTCTTAAATGGTAAAAATAGTGTTACATATGGAACTGGTAAATAATGTAACAACAGTGCACTCTACTGACCAAGTAAAGCATGTTGTGACCCTTTGATTTTAAAACTCAAAGCCAGTAAGTCTAAAGTGAGGCATCCTGCCTATTGTTTTAAGGCCAGAGTTTGTTTGTTCGTGTCTTTTGGCTTTTCCCGGTTAGGGGTCGCCACAACGGAACTCCGGTCCGCTAATGATTGGCAGTAGAGTTTTACATACTGGCTTGCCAGGCCTAACACACAACCTTCAATGAAGGAACGCCCATTCACGTATGTTGCTACACAGAAGACGCTCTAACAGAGAATCGAACGGGCAACGTCTAACTGTGAGGCGACAATGCTACCGCAGAGTTAATGGCCAGAATTTGCATGCATACATGTCCTTTATTGCTCTGGTTTCTGCCCAGAGGTGAAGAATGTAAATGTAGTTTCTGTTAGACTGGGAACCCAGGGAAGTGTGAAGAATGATGTAATGTGAACCAGGAATGTAATTTAAAAAAACGGAGAGAATCAGAGAGCATTAAGCATTTTTGTCTTGACCATCCAACTCACCAGCACTGTCTTGCTCTATATGTAAGTTTATCTTAGACTTGTGTTTTCTCTTAGAAATAGCTAAAAACTAGAAATATTAGACTGTGTTTTTCTGTGATGTCAGAACTGTACTACTGAATTATTTTAAGCATTTCTCTGTGATCTCTGAACTCTTGACTAGCACTGTGTAGTAAAAAGTATTGTCTTGTGTTTTTGCTGTTTGTTATTAAATATTTTTAAACCCTTTCAGGTGTGGCTGTTTTTGTAGAGATAATTTAAGATCTTTAGAGTACTTGCATGCTTTTGGTAAAATTGTATAAAGTCACGCCAATAGCTTTAGCCCTGGGCTATACTATCAATTGGGTAATAATATTGCACAGTAATAATTGAACACCCTTTTAAGGGCCTTTGAGTAGCTGTTAAATATTAGTGGGTGGTGGCAGCTGGTACTACTGTATAGTCTGGAAAAAAAGGGGCGCAGCTGGAAAACCTGTGCCAGCCTTCCCCAGGAGTGTCTGTGTAGTTGTATAAACTCTTCTCAAAGTGTGTGTGTGTGTGTGTGTGTGTGTGTGTGTGTGTGTGTGTGTGTGTGTGTGTGTGTGTGTGTCAGCTACTTGGGCAGGGACACGAAGCACTGGTTGGACAGAGAGGGTGCTGGAGGTTTTAGCTTGCCCACTAGGCTGAGATCTGGATACTATAGCTGTGCCAGTGGGGAGTCTTATTGGGGACCTGGAGAGCAAAGGAGCAACCAGCCCCAGACTGACTGTGATTTCTGTGAGCCCTTAAGGGAAATTGCACTTTACTGCGTGCATTTGTGATCCTTTCCTCCTATATGAGATGCCCCTCACTGGTGTTAGTGGTGAGGATTGAGGCTCCTTGATTGCTGGGCCAGGGCACAGGTGTCACAAAGAAGTTTAGAGGTATGACTCACACACACACACACACACACACACACACACACACACACACACACACACACACACACACACACGCACTCACACACGCACACACACACACACACACACACACACACACACACACACACACACACACACACACACATCACACATGCACTCAAGTCTCTCTCAACAACGGGCACTATTATGACTCTGTCATAGGTTCATAGGTTCATACTAGGCCATCTGCCCTGGGGCAATTATAAGCCTAGCCCAATTCTGTATGGCTTACGCCACCCCTTGATTTGAGCATACTGTGCCCTTTTTAAGGTTTAGTTTACTGTGCCTCTGTCTAATAGTGACACGGGAGTAATCCCTGGGACAAACCTACGATCCCCCATCCACTTATCGAGATTCTTCTTGAAGAGATTCAGTGAGGTGCTCTGCCTCACATGAACTGGAATTCTATTCCAGAGCGAAGGGAGCCTCTGGGTTATGAACCTGTCCCTCCAGCAAGTTCTATTTATTTCTGTGCTGAGGTTCAAGTCCCACGAGCATGTGGCTCTAAGGGATTTAGATTTACTGAGGTGGAGCATGTCCATTAATTCTGGATTTGACATAGCTTTGTATGTCAGGCATAGATCGCCTCAAAGTAGGCGGTATGTAACTGAGTAGAGCTGGAGTTTTTTTAACCGAGCAGCATATGGCATCTGTTTGAGACCCTTGATCCTCTTGGTGAGATACTTTTGGGGTCTTTCTAATTGCTGCAGGTGTCGGGTAAGGTACATCCCAAAAGGGGCATTGTATTCTATGATGGGCCTGATGAGGGATGAATAAAGGGGCACGATTACCTCTCTTGATCTAGATGTGAAACCCTTCGTGATGAGCTGGGCTATGTAGAAGGTCTTTCTAACCACTTTGGCAATGTGGTTTTCAAAGGAGAGATTGCTATCAACTTGGGTCCCCAGGTCCCTAATAACTTTCTCTGTACTTAATGGGTTTCCGCCTATGTGGTAATTTGTGGGCACATTGTTTTTGCCAAAGGGTATGACTATACATTTTTTGACATTTAGCTTTAAACCATGGCACTGGCACCAGTTATCTGTCTCTGTGAGACCTTTTGAAGGATGTTTGTGTCAGCTGGAGAGTTGATTATGGCGCCCAGTTTGCAGTCGTATGCGAACTTGGTGAGCCATAGTCCTCCCACGTTTGCCTGTACCTCAGAAAAGTATATACCGAACAAGAGTGGTCCCAGGACAGAACCCTGTGGGACGCCACTTGTGACCGGTTTCGAGTCTGACATGGCTCCAGCAACTCTCACTCTGTGGGTTCTGTCTTTGAGCCAGTTTGCGACCCATCTTGTGACATAGGGGTTTATATTTAAGCTGGATAGCTTGTCTATGATGCCCGAGTGGGGTATTGTGTCAAATGCCTTTGCAAGGTCCAGATAGGCTGTGTGGACTACCTTCCCTTCATCTATGGCTTTGGTGACTATTTCAAAGAAGTCAACCAGGTTCAAAAGGCAGGATCTGCCCTTGACAAAGCCGAACTGGGTAGGATCTAGTTTCTGTAGGTCCCCAATGTCTTTGTTTATGAGCTCCATGATGATCCTCTCCATAGCCTTGCAGACTAAGCTAGTCAGGCTTATGGGGTGGTAGTTTCCAGGGTCCGTAAAGGCTCCACCTTTGTGGAGTGGGACCACTGTTGCTGTACGCCATTCTGTGGGCACATATCCCGTAGTGAGGATGAGATTGTATAGCTGTTTTAATTGAGGGATTAGTTCCTCTTGGAGTTCATGTAGGACGCAACCTGGGATGCCATCTGGTCCCATGGAAGCAGTGTTTTTTGCTTTGGAGAGGGCAGCCTTCACCTGAGCATCTGAGATGTTTGGGAGGCAGCCCTCTGCCGGGATAGATACTTGCTCTTTGGGGAGGGAGTTTGCACTGAACCTGTCTGCCAGGATATTGGCGATGTCTGTGGGTTCAGTGTATTTTTTGTCGTTTATAATCAACTCAGAACAAGTCTGGAAGTTGCATCCCAGGTTTCTAACATAACTGAAAAAAGCCTTATGATTGTCTTTGGTGTCCTGTGCAATTTTTCTCTCGAAGCTGGCCTTGGAGGATTTTATGAGGGATCGTAATTTTTTGCTAGTACTGATCAGAGATGCCTTCCCTATTAGGGATTTTGCTCTATCATGTAGTAGCTTCCTCCTTCTGTTGTACAGTTTATTTATGGCAGGGGTCCACCAGACTGGACGCCTGCCTTTGGATGATTGGGTCTTGGTTTTGTTTGGGATAGCATGATCCATGCATTCTTGGAGATGTCCTTAGAATGCATTTATAAAGGATTCTGCAGTTTGGGCCATAGTTTCCACTGGCCCTGGGGCCTTGAAGGATTCCACTTCGGTTTTGAGAAGTGAGAAGTTCGCTTTTGAGAAGTTTTTCACTGTGGTTTTCTGGGCTGGGGGTGGGGTCGGGATGTGGACATCCAGTGAAATTAATTTATGGTCTGATCTTACCAATGAGGGATATACTTCTGGTGTGAAGCATAGAGCCCCCATGTTGGTAATGATCAGGTCTAGTATGTTGTCCCCTCTTGTGGGAGTGGTGACTAGTTGTTCCATAGCATTTGAGTTTATAATTTCTATGAATCTTTGGGCTAAGGTGCTGGGGCTTGAGTAGTGCTCCCAGTCAATGTTTGGGTAGTTGAAGTCACCCAATATAATGGTGTTCGGAGAGATCTTCATGTTCTCCAATGTTTTCAAGAAAGCCGAGTGGGATTCCTGACTTTGAGAGGGTGGTCTGTAGGATGCTATAAACTGAAAAGCAGTCTTGCCCACTGTTAGTTGCACATGGATGGTCTCCGATACGTGCAATGCCACTAACCTGGAGGTGTGGATATCCTTGATAAATATGGAAACTCCCCTTCCTTTTGTGGTTCGGTCCGGGTTTTGGGGCTGAAAAGCATGATATGAGGTATAGCCTGGTAGTGCTGGGGTGCTCTCTGGAGCCTTGAGCCAGGTTTCTGTCACTGCACAGATATCGATGTTCTCCATACTGAGGAGAGCTTCGAGTGCGTGCATCTTGAGGTTAAGACTTCTGGCGTTTAGCAGCATTACCCTTAGTTTCTTGTTCCTTGTGCTGTCTATGGGGGTGGGTTTGACTTTTGAGCCTTGCCTAAAAAAGGCACTATGGGGGTGGCAAGTGCCTTTGCCAGTATCCGAAAGCCCAGTGGTGACAGGTGTAAGCCGTCCCTAGTGAAGCAACGTGGCTTGTCGAGCATGTCATCCCAGGCTGACAGACACTGGATCCCTTTGAATGACACCAAAATTTTAGCCAATTGTTAAAATCGATCATTTTGTCTTTGTACTGTGGCATCATTCTAGGTGTGGGTAAGATGCTACTCAAGGTCAGGGTCATACCAGCCTGGGCTACATGATCAGAGAGCTCCTCTATGTCTCTTTTCATGTAGTCCAGGGAGGTACGTCTCAGGTCATTCACACCAGCATGTACAATGACTGAGTCATATTTGTATTTGCTTTGGAGTGACCTGAGTGCTTGCGTTATGTGTCGGATCCTAGCACCCGACAGGCAGCTCACCGTGACCTTCTCTTTATTCAGCCTGGTGAGTGGGACGTCAGTGTGTCTGACAATAGAGTCACCTATAACAAGAGTATCAGGTGTGTTATTCAGCCTTAAGGGCTGTGGCTGCTTGGCACACTGACTTTGTGGGTTATGTGTTGTGTGTGTTTTGTTTTGAGGTAGCGTTTGCTTGGATGTCTGCTTTGGAGGTCTCTGTTGCTTAGGTAGATTGGTGTGAGTAACTTGAGACGTACCTCAGTACACTAAATCATGTGCGTAATGCAATGCATTATAATATATGCCCTGTAATATGGAACTCACACCTACCCATGCCTGTCCATGCATGTGTCAGTTAGGTGATCTTACTGAGTACACACCTCTCGCATCACACTAAACTGTACAGGGGCTGCACTATGGGCATTTTGTAGCACACTGCTGATTTACTGAGACATGCTGATGTCACTGGACAATGTACTGACATCTTGGGTGGACAGTACAGTGTCCATTAGTATGGCATTACCACATGCGTAGGCTACACTAATGCTCCTATTGTTATACATGTTTATTTTGGTCATGTTATTGGACACTGGAATGTCACTAATAGAGGGATACAGCGCTTCTTTAGTGCAAGGGTAATCAAAAATATCCAGATAAATAGACTGTTTTCCTATATGCAGTCTTTTGGATGAAACATTTAATTTCATATTTCTTTGGGCAAAACACTGCCTTGTCTGTTTATTCTGTAGTATAGCTGCATCCACATGGCTAAGGATCTAAGCTAGTTATTCTGATTGGTCCTATCCATAAGATGGTCTGCTCTCATTGGTTACTGAACCATGATTCCAACTGGAACAGTTTGAATTTTTAGGCCGGTTAATGGTGACTATAATAGATCATCCTCCACACTGTTTTTTTTTTTTTTTAATTTGGTATTCTTGTGACTTCCAACTAAAGTGACCCAGATCAACCTAGTTTTGACTACAAGTCAGGTAGACACACATACTAACACATCTGTTAACTTCTGTGTTTTACTCTGGGTTCCATTTTACCCAACCCCAAATTTCCACTTTCTCCTTCTAGCTTACTATCAGTGTCACCTCTAGTGTACTCCTTTTCTCTTCCCTCAACATCCTTCAAAGTTAAAAAAAAATACACTATGCTATGGATATATTCTTAGTAATATGGCTGCTTCCTGAAGAAGTATAATTCATAGGATCACAGGATCATAGGAGATTACTAGGCTAATGGCCTTAGGGCCCTTACATGCCTAGTCAAGAGTTTATCTCAAAAAAGAAACCTCAGTCAGCACCTATCCCCCTGTCAATGAGGAACAAAGGTGGAACCCCTGGGGCAAATTTATGGTTTCCCATCCACTCATCAAGGTTGTGTTTGAAGAGGGTCAGTGAGGTACTCTATTTGACATGTATGTGAAGTCTATTCCAAAGATGGGACAGCCTCCGGGAGACAAACCTGTCTCTTTAGTAGGTTTTGTTGATGTTACATATTACATTTAGGCCTATTGGGTGGGTAATGTGCGAGGAGTTAGACTTACGGATATGGAGCATCTCCAGTAGGACCACCACTGAGCAATCTGTATGACACCGAGTACAGTGACAGTGATTTAAGCCTGTACGTACAGGATAGGTGTTGGAGGCCATGGATTCTTTTTGTGAGGTATTTCTGTGGCCGTTCCAGTTGGTGCAGGTGTTTGGAGTGGTACATACCCAACAGGGCATTATACTCAATTATAGGTCTAATAAGGGAGGAGTACAGAGAGGTAATAACCTCTTTTTTTTTCTGGATGCAATCCCTTTACTTATGAGATGAACCAGGTAAAAGGCTTTTCTAACCACCGTCGCCACATAATGGTCAAATGTGACATTGTTGTCAACCACCTGAGTACCCAGGTCTCTCACCACAGGTTGTGTGCTTAGGGGGTTGCCACTGATGTGGTAATCAATAGGGGCCGTGTTTTTGCCGAATGGTATGATAATACATTCTTTTGCGTTTAACTTAAGGCCATGACTTTGGCACCAGGTATTTGTAGCTGTGAGACCCTCTTGCAGTATGTCAACATCAATTGAGGAGTCAATGACAACACCCAACTTATAGTCATCCACAAACTTGGTCACCCACAGGCCCTTTGTCTTTGCCTGGACGTCTGAGAAGTATATGACAAACAGTAGGGGTCCCAGGCCAGAACTCTGGGGAACACCACTAGTAACAGGTCTGCCGTCGGAGGTGGTAGCACCTATTTTGGCCTTGTGGGTTCCATCTGTGAGCCAGTTGGCCACCAGTCTGACTAGATAGGGATTAACATCAAGTTGTGTTAGCTTTTCGATGATTCCCGAGTGAGGGATTGTGTCAAAGGCCTTGGCCAGGTCAAAGTAGGCTGTATGTACTGACTTTACCTCATCAAGGGCCTTGGTGACAGCCTCAAAGAAGTCAACTAGGTTCAATAGGCAAGATATGCCCGTGACAAATCCAAACTGGGTGGGGTCGAGTACTTGGAGATTGCCTATGTCCTTGTTTATGAGATCCATAATAATACGCTCCATGACTTTATAGATCAGACTTGTCAAGCTGATGGGACGATGGTTACCCCGGTCAGTAGTGGCACCACCTTTGTACAAAGGGATGACAATGGCAGTTCTCCACCCTGCAGGAATGAAACCTGTAGTTAGGCTGTGGTTGAACAGGGTACTCAAAGGTGAAGCAAGTTCTTGCTGAGGTAGTGCAGAATACAGCCTGGGATACTATCAGGTACCATGGAAGCTGTGTTATTTTACTTGGATAGGGCCATTAACATGATCTACAGAGATGTGAGGAGTGGGGCAAGTATTGGGGATGTTGACTGGGCCTTTGAGGGGTGATAAGGGAATGAAGTTTGCTGTGAACCTATCAGCCAGCAGGTTGGCTAAGTCTGCAGGATCAGTATAGGTGGTACCGTTAAGTACTAGTTCGGAACAAACTTGGGCTTTGCTATGGGGGTTCCTAACATGGCTGAAGAAGGACTTGTGATTTCCCTTTGTTTTAGAGGTAAGTTTTAACTCATAATTGGCTTTGGAGGTTTTCACTAGTGATCTAATTTGCTTGTTGCAGAGGAGGGAGTTTTTCTGATTTCGAATTTGTTCCTTTTTACCCTTAGACAACAATTTCTTCCTTTTGTTGTAAAGCCTTTTGATAGAGGATGTCCACCAGACAGGTTTGTGTTTCCATGAGGAGCAGAATTGAGTTCTTTTGGGATTGGCTGAGTCCATGCAGTTGTACAGGTGCTTGTATACTGCACTGGCATACTGTTCAGCATAGTTATCTGCATCATCTGAGGGGGGCGGTGATGTGAAGCTGCTGATACCCTCCCTTAGGAGGTTGTATTCAGCTTTTGAGAAGTTTTTTAGCTTGGTTATGGCTGAGGAGGGGTTGGGAGGGATAGAAACTTCAAATGAGAATGACCAATGATCTGATCTCACCAGGGAAGAACATACTCTGGGAGTGGTGCAGCGGTAGCCCATGTTGGTGAGAACCAAATCCAGTATGTTATCTCCCCTTGTGGGGGATAAGACCAGCTGGTCTAGTGCGTTAGAATTGATGAAGTCAAGGAATCATTGGGTGAGTACATTAGTGCAGGAATAGTTCACCTAGTTTATGGTGGGGTAGTTGAAGTCACCAAGGATCAGGGTGTTATGGGGTACCTTGATGGAGTCAAGTAGGTCCAGGTAGGAGGTGTGGGTGTCCTGAGACATGGAGGGGTTCTATAGCTGGCTATAACTTGGATGGGTGATTTTCTAACTGTCAGTTGCACCTGGAATAATTCCAGTGCATCATGCTGGCAAAGCAGTCTGGAGCAGTCTGGAGGTGTGCCTGCCCTTAAGGAAGATTGAGACTCCACCACCCTTAGTCTTTCCGACCTAATTTTTGGGTCAAATAGTGTGGAATGAGGTATAGCCTGATAAGGCAGGGGTGCTCTCTGCATCCCTGAACCAAGTTTCAGTGACTGCACAGACATCGGCATCTTCCAGTGTGAGGAGAGCCTCTACTGAGTGCATTTTCAGATTAAGGCTTCTAGCATTGAGTAGCATGAGCTTCAATTTGCTTTTTGACAGATCTTTTATGTTAGAAGATTTATTTTTGGGACATGGCCTAAAAAGGCACAATGGGGGAGGCAAGAGCTCTGGCCAAGATCCAGAACTCCAGGGGTGACAGGTGGAGGTCATCTCTGGCAAAGCTTTGTGGCCTGTCAACCATGTCATCCCAGGCATATAGATACTGGATCCCTTTAGAAAGACACCAGAAACTAAGCTAATTGCTGAAGACAAACATTTTGTTTGTTGGTATTGTGGTATCATTCTTGGTGAAGGTAGGATGCTGCTTAGGGCTAGGGTCATACCTGCCTGGAGCACATACTGTGAGAGCTCAATCGTGTCTCTCTTCATATAGTCCAGGGAGGCACATCTCAAGTCGTTCACACAAACACAGACAATGACAGAGCCATACTTGTACCTGTTGTGGACTTGTTAAACTATAAAAGTCATTCATATTCTCATCATGTCCATTTGATACAGTTCTTGTGCTTACCGGTTCCAAAAGATTAAGTGTTAGTAAGGGATTGTTCTTTTGTGGTAGAAAAGCATCAATGTTCAGCATATTCAATTTCATTTCAGGGTTGTAATCCAGTTCCAAATTGACATTCTCCATAGCGTGTGTAATGGGCTGTGTTTGTGAGACATTGGTGCGCAGACTACTGTGTGTGATGTGATTGGTGTTGTGTGTGGATTGTCCGTGAGTGTGTTTTGGGGTCTCTGTTGTTTAGGTAAGTTTTTGTTGAGGACCCCTGCATAGATGGGTGTGTGGCGCTGTGATATGGGTGGTGTGCTGCTTGTACTGGCAATCTCCTCTTAGTCAGGAGTACTGACTGTGGTGTGAGAGAGCAGGGGTTCAGCTTACTGATGTGGATGCATCTCTCACAAGTCAGGAGTACTGACTGTGGTGTGAGAGAGCATGGGTTCAGCTTACTGATGTGGATGCATCTCTCACAAGTCAGGAGTACTGACTGTGGTGTGAGAGAGCAGGGGTTCCAGCTTACTGATGTGGATGCGTCTCTCAAGTCAGGAGTACTGACTGTGGTGTGAGAGAGCAGGGGTTCAGCTTACTGATGTGGATGCATCTCTCACAAGTCGAAGAATTATGTGCTAGGAGAAGGGGACTGTCCGTGAACATGAGGCAGTTGCTACACTGTCTCAGTATGCCCATGTCAACCAGGCTGGCAGGAGAAACTGATGGGAATTGTCCAGACATAGTCCTCTGAGTACTTGGCGGACTTATGGAGAACAGGGTTTGATAAAGGTTTGTCTGCAAAAACCCTAAATTTAAAATAAATGGCCTGAAGCACAAGTGCTACAACCAAGATGCTCAGAATATTAATCAGGCTACTAACAAGCAGTAATAAGTGCTACTAACAAGCAGTAATACGTGCAGAATAAGAGTACTTGTACACTTTAAGAGCACACAGAACAGCAAACTAAGGTAATAAGGTAGAAGACAGTTAAGCAAGAGCAGCTGAATAAAGTATAAATAGAAGTTATGTCCTTACCATAACGTTCCATGTGGAGTGTTCATCTTGCCTTTGTTCTAACACATGGGGTTCGGAGCCGATCCTCAGCTCCGAGTCGGCCGCTTGGCAAAACTCTGCATCGAGAAGAAGCTCGAGACCAACCTGTCTCCCACAATTCCCTCTGCCTTTACCTCAGATCTAGTTTGCAAACAACACCAGATCCCAATGGGAAGAAACACACAACATCCATGCTAAGGCATAGCTGAAAACAGCAGTAACAGCTGAGAGAAACAGAAGCGGGAGAACCAAACCAGACACCTAAACTGGACGTTCTTCCTGACCTTTGGGTGGGAGGGTGGGAATGTAAGAACAAAGGCAAGATGAACACTCCACATGGAACGTTATGGTAAGGACATAACTTCTATATGTGAGAGTGTTCAATCTCGCTGTTTGTTCTTACACATGGGTAGCGTCCCTAGCTCCGTGACCCTGGGAAACTCACGGAAGAACGTTCCTGAGCACAGTGGAACTGAAGGTTGCCCTGTCCCTGGAAACCCTATCCACTTTGTAATGAGTAATAGAAGTATGTGGTTTAGACCAAGTGGCGGCCGCACAAATAGTGTCCAAAGGTAGGCGGGCCGCATGAGCCAGGGATGTAGATATTGATCTAGTAGAATGTCCTTTCGGTTTGATGGGTAAACTCTGTCCCGTAGCGGTATAAACAAAGGTAATACAATCAGATAGCCATTTGGAAAGGGTCCGCTTCGTCACTGCCATGCCCTTTCTGCTGTCCGCAAAGGCTATAAAGAGTTGATCTGCCTTTCTGTGATCCTTCGTTCTATCCAAGTAAAATCTGAGTTGTCTATGAACATCCAATTTGTGTAACATATATTCTAGTTTATTGGAATGGTTCTTGAAGAATGTGGGGAGCTCAATGGACTGATTAATGTTATTGATTGAACAAACCTTGGGAAGAAAAAATGGGTTGGTACGAAGAGATACCCTATCGGGGTGAAAGATCAAATATGGGAATTTAATGGAAAGAGCTTGAAGTTCTGATACTCGTCTGGCTGAAGTGATAGCTACCAGAAAGAGGGTCTTCCATGATAAAAACTTCAAAGAACAGGAAGAAGCTGGTTCAAAGGGTGGTAGCATTAGTTGTGATAACAGGAGATTCAGATTCCATGGTGGTGTAGGAAACCTGACTGGTGGCCTGATGTGGAAAGACCCTTTTAGAAAGGCCTTACAAAGCCTATGAGCCATAATAGGCGCTCCATTTTCTCCCACATGAAAGTTTGAAATAGCAGCCAATTGAACCCTCAAGGTGGCAGGAGAAGCTCCTTGGTGAAACAGTACGGATAGAAACTCCAAGACTTTGTTCAGTGGGGCTATCAAGGGATCCAAATGCTGAGTAGTTGCCCAGTACACAAAACGCTTCCACTTACTAGTATAAACCTTCGTAGTGGAAGCTTTATGAGACGCCACCAGAATATTTTGAACCACAGAAGAAAGAAGATCAGACCTGGCTAAGGAGGGAAGCGGAGCAGCCAAGCTGCTAGTCTGAGGGACAGGAGCGACGGGTGAGGAGCCCCTGACAAGTGGGTCAGTAGATCTGGCTCTGGGTCCAGGATCCAGGGTTCCCGTATTTGGTGTGCTTGAAGAAAGGGGAACCAAATTTGACGAGGCCAGAACGGGGCAATGAGGATTATAGTCCTTTCCAGGTTGTTGGCTTTCTGTAGAAATTTTGGAATCAGAGGTATAGGAGGGAAGGCGTACAGAAGACCCGAGGGCCAATCGTGAATCAGAGCGTCCCTGGGGACTTCCCCTGGAGGGGGTAATAGGGCAAAGTAGCTTCTGCATTTGGCGTTCATTGGAGACGCAAACAGATCGCAGCAAGGCTGGCCCCACTTGCGAAATATCATGTCCGCAATTGTTTGTTTGAGGGACCACTCGTGAGGTAACAGGATGGCTCTGCTCAACCTGTCCGCTATGACGTTGGATAACCCCGGGATATGCGTTGCTATCAGAAAGCGACCCGTGGATTCCGCCCATTGCCAAATTCTCATGGCCTCCCTGCATAATTGGTAAGATTTGGTTCCGCCTTGCTTGTTTATGTACCAGACTACAGACATGTTGTCTGATTGAACTGCAATGGTCCCTAGAGGTAGAAGGGGAGAAAAGTGTTGCAACGCTAGAAACACTGCCCTCATCTCCAGAACATTGATGTGCAGCTTGTACTCTAGATTGGTCCATTCTCCTTGGACTGTCTGTCCCTGAAAGATGCCCCCCCACCCTATCAGGGAAGCGTCCGTGGTCACCGTAGCCATCGGAGTGGGTAGCACAAACGGTCGGCCGCCGGAGAGGTTGCAACTCTGAAGCCACCAAGACAGGTGTGATTTGCAAATGTTTGTGATGTGAATTTCGTGTGTCAGCGGTAACTGTTGGAACGACCATTGTGCGAATAGCAGCCATTGAAGGACTCTCATGTGCAGTCTTCCCAAGGGTATCGCAATGAGGGAAGCCGCCATGAGACCCAACACTTTCAGAACCAGTTTTGCCGGGGATTTCTTGGACAACAGGAGAAGAGATATGTGATTTTGTAGAGAGGCTATTCTTTCTGAGGGAAGCCTTAGAATCAAACAACGAGTATCTAAATCTGCTCCTATGAATGAGATATGCTGTGATGGCTGTAATGCAGATTTTTCGAAATTCACGGAAATTCCGAGATGAACACAGAGTTCTAGTGTGTAATCCCTGGCCTGAATCAGTCGACGCTCGGTGGTGGCAGTAAGGAGCCAGTCGTCCAGATACGGAAACACCTGGAATCCCAGACGCCTCAAGTGAGACGCTACCACTGCCATACATTTGGTGAAGACCCTGGGGGCTGAGGTCAGACCAAAGGGCAGGGCCCAAAATTGAAAGTGACTGGCTCCCAGCCGGAAGCGCAAGTGATCCCTGGATGCTCTGGCCATTTTGATGTGGTAGTACGCGTCCTTGAGATCTATTGAGCACATCCAGTCGTCCTTCTGTAAGAATGGAAGGATCGATTGAAGCGTGACCATCCGGAACTTTTCTTTCTTGACGAAGGTATTGAGCTTGCTTAGGTCCAGAATTGGCCTCCAGTCCCCTGTCTTTTTTGGAACTATAAAGAACCTTGAGTAAGTTCCGAATCCTCTTTGGTCCGCCGGGACTTTTTGGATGACTCTTTTTTTCTAGCAGCTTTGAAATTTCTATAGCTGCAGGGTCTCACAGATGGGGCCGTACATCTGGGAGTCTTATCTGCGGTAATGGAGGGAATAGAAATGGAATTCTGTAACCTCTTGTAATAATGCTTTTTACCCATTTGTCTAAGGTAAGACTTTGCCAGGCCTGAGGGTATAAAGCTAAGCGACCCCCGACTGCCTCCAGAGCAGGACAGCTGGGCCTCCTCTCAGGAGTGCTGGAAAGGTTTCCCGGGGAGTGTATCCCTGTCACCTTGGTTTTGCAGACCCCCTCTGCCGCCAGGGTGACGTCTTCCACCTCTGCCCCCCCTCTGCCTCTGGAGGGGGCATCACCCTGTGTGCCTGGGAAAGAGCCTTGGGGTTTTCGAAACCACATTTTTCCACCACGTTGCCCTTTGGGGTACGGTCTGGATGGGGTGGAAAAACAGACTCCGACAGCAGACAGAGTCTTTCCCTCTTGCTCACACCGGGTAAGGGTCTCCTTTACTTTTGGGCCAAAGAGAGTGGCACCGTCAAATGGGGCGTTAGTAAAGGAAGACTTGAAGGCTTCCGCAAAGGAACATAAGCGCATCCAGGATTGTCTACGAAGAGCAATCGCTGAAGACGCAGCCCTACTCGATCCTTCGGCTGCATATGAAATGAGCCTCATGGACGAGTTCACAATAGATGTAAGGGTATTGAGTTGTGCTGTAACTTTTTCCGAGACAGCAGCATCTGTAGTACCCTGGAGGATATCTCCCAACTCTTTGATTAGATCCCTCTGTAACCGTGTGAAATGCATCAAATAGTTCAGCGATCGCATGGAAAAAAAACACTGAACTAAAAATGCGCTTCCCATACCTGTCCATAGTCCTAGAATCTCTGTTAGGCGGATGGACAGATGAGGAAGATTCAGACATCTCCTTTTTAGTGGCCGCTGCCACCACCATAGCGTCCACTGGAACTCCTTTTATGAGATAAGCCTTGTCTTGAGGGGTAGTAATATATTTATTAGGCTTTCTAGGGACTGGCTCCACTGTGTCAGGTGTCTCCCACGCCCTTCGAGCAATCAATTCCATCAACTCATCGAAGGGCGGAGTGACCCAGGAGGAAGAAGGGCGAGCACCGAATGCCTTCAGCAAGACTGACTCATCCTCAGAAGGGGGTAGGGCTTGCCAATCACCTCTCTGTTTCCGGATCTCCAGGATGTCAGAAAAGGAGACATCCTCTGAGGGTGATTTCGGGGATCCTTCTGACTCATCTAAGTCAGTGTCCGATGTTAAGGATTCTTGTGGAGAATCCAAGTGTCTCCTCTTACACAATCTTTTCCTCAGAACTTCCTCGGGGGGGGGCATCCGATGAAGCCTCCGAGGAAGAGGGGGCTCCCTCTGGGGGCGGCTGAGACACCGGTGCTCGACGCTTTGACGTAGCCGTGAGTGCAGAGGAGGATAACGGACCTTTATGGGAAGGAGAAGCTGTCACTGCTGAAGTGGTTGTCTGAGTCGACAACACCTTCCTCATGAGGTCAAAGGCCCCTGGGTCCCGAGTCGAGGAATCCATCGGTTTCGAAGAAAGTGGAGGGATCCCCGAGATGGGGACCGAGGGCATCGACCCCGAGGACGGAGCCGAGTCGATCCGAGCCGAGGCACCGAGAGGGAGAGTCGGAACCGAAACATCGGTCCGACTCTCGGTCCCCAAACCAAGGATGGATCGTCAGCTCCGCGATTCCAGTAATGGGTCCGTCGGAGTCGAGGTGAACGGTGCCGACCGAGAGAAGGACAGTTCCGGCACCGAGGGCTCCACGATCATCAGATCAGCCTCTCCCGGCTCCGAAGACTGAACAGGCCTCGGAGGAGGAACAGATGGAGATAAGGGAAGGCCTTCGAGTCTCGACACCAACTGGGAAGAGACTGAGATGAGTTTGGACAAGGCCGTATTCTCCATTAACTTCTGCACCACACGGTCTACATCGGAGTCAGAAAGGGGCCTAGAAGAACGCGTCGAAGGAATCGAAGACGGAGCCGACCTCAAAAGCACAGGAGGTGGAAGCTCCGTCACCGGTTCCAAGACTCGAGGCTCAGTGACAGACATAAGTTCGACACTCGGCCCCGAGGTCTGTGGAACCAGTGAACGAACCTTAAATGAAGAGCTCGGAGCCGATGACATGGGCTCCAACGTCTTCGATTCCTTAGAGGATTTAGATGCCTGGTCAGATTTATCCAGAGCCTCTTGAAATGCAGGCTTCAAAAGGCCTCTGTCCATGAGCTTCCTGCGCCTATCAGTCATGACCCTTCCACTGAAAGAATGACAAATGGAGCAGTCTTCTTGCAGATGGAGAGGGCCAAGACAGTAGATGCAGGAGCTATGGTTATCTGTGACAGACATTTTCTGTCCACATTGGCACCGTTTGAAGCCTGACTTCACTTTCTCAGACATAATGACAATATATCAACAGTCAAATCCAGAAAAGTTATATTAAGTCTACACAATCCTTTACAGACAGTCACAGGCAAAATAATGGTAATAGCCTAAATAAGTTCAGTCAAATCCGGTAAATTTGTCAAATCCAGTAGTATATTCAAGTTAGTGGGTGGGGTAGGCCCCGAGGGAACTAACTAACTATATATATATTAAGAAATATATACGTAAAAGAAGAGAAACCCTCGAATACTACAGACACACACACACTAGAGGTTCACAGGTGAAAATAGAAACACTATCTAAGAAATCTTTAGAAAAAAATGCAATCTTATCTGCCAGGTGGTCTGAGCTCATCAAAAATGATGCGAACGTTGCAGCGGCAAACTAGATCTAAGGTAAAGGCAGAGGGAATTGTGGGAGACAGGTTGGTCTCGAGCTTCTTCTCGATGCAGAGCTTTGCCAAGCGGCCGACTCGGAGCCGAGGATCGGCTCCGAACCCCATGTGTAAGAACAAACGGCGAGATTGAACACTCTCACATATAATGTTTTTTTTGGAGTTTTCCTTATGTGTTACAGTTTTCCTTTCCTTATTTTCACCCCCCCCCCCCAACACACACATACACATCTCTTAGCTATCATATACTAGGCTATATTTAGGTATTTTTAGTATACTGAAACAAATATTTTTAGCTATTTAGTTTCATAGGTGTCAACTTCCCGAAACAAGCCTTCCAGCTCAGACACACTAAGATGATCTCATCAGATAGACTTCCAATAACTTAATAGGTCTGTTGTTTTTTTTTTTTTTTTTTTTTTTTTAGTCTAAGCTAATTTTCTGGACCCCTCTAGACTGATATCTTGCGTTGCTTTTGTTTTATTGGTCACTTAGGAATCCCCTTTTTCTTGGTCTTACACCTCCATTCTATATCCTACTGGAGTTGCAAGTCTTGACCAGGCACCCTATTAGCTTATTAAGCTTCACTGTCATATCTTATGACCCCCCCCCCATGTCACAGCACTGCAATATTTTAGTTTTTGTTAAAAATACATGTATTGTGTTGTAATTAACATGATTTCATAGTTCTGTGTATAGAAGTCCTCTTTATGGACAAAAGGGTTTATATCATAAGATCGAAAGAGCAAAATATTGAACAGCAGAACATCGAAATCCAAACCTCGAAACCTGATAACTTCAAAAGCTAAAACATCAAAAACAGAAACCCCGGACGCTCATAGTTGGCCTTCCTAAACACACACACACCCTGACGTCATTGTGAAATGCTCCATATGCATAACGTATGGTACAAACTACGATTTAATAGCAGCATAACCAGTAAAATTGTACTATTATACAAAGAACTCATACACATATTAGGATGTTTTCTGATTCAACACCACAACAGTATTACTATGTGCTGTAATTAAACACTTTTAAATTAAGCCTTCCACGCCTGCTCCCTGTGCGCTTACCTGTGACCGAATAGCAATAGAGCTGTTATTGCTTATCCTACTACTCGCGGAGTACTATGGACAAGATATGACTGTGAAATGTCTCAGAAGAGATCAGAACCCTAACCCTAATGGCCGACCGCTGCTATTCGGAGGTCCTGTTTGCGATGTGGCCGACCGTTGCTATTCGGTTGTTCCGTTTTCAATGTTCTCAGCTTTCGATGCTATCGGGTTTCGAGGTTAGCAGTTCAATGTTCTGACGTTCGATATTTTGCTCTTTCGATCTTATGATATACACCTGGACAAAAGAGGTGGCAGTGTTGATTATATTTAATATTGCCCACATAAGCTTACTTAATAAAGGGTAATCAGTGCTGCAGCTTTTGTTATGATATGTATAGACACACACACAAACACACACACACATATATATATATATATAATATATGTATATATATGTATATATATATATATATATATATATATATATATATATATATATATATAAAACTATACATATATATATATATATATATATATATATATATATATGGTTCCACTTCATAATCACAAATTGTTGAAATATCGAATTTCAGCAATTCGTGTCCATGAAGCCGAAACTTCAAAATAACGAAAGTGCATAAGTGCGAATAGGACTATGTCGAATTTGCGCTTATGCATTTACGTTATCTTACGGAACTGTTTGGCTAGGATGGTGTCTACAGTTTAGGGTGAGTGAGTGTGTGTGAGTGTTTTTGTAACTTGTACAAGTGGGTTAGGGAAGGGAGGTGGAGGTATGAGTGTGTGTGTGTTGGCTGTGCGTGAGTGTTTTTGTAACTTGTACGAGTGGGTTAGGGAAGGGAGGTGGAGGTATGAGTGTGTGTGTTGGCTGTGCGTGAGTGTGTTTGTAACTTGTACGAGTGGGTTAGGGAAGGGAGGTGTAGGTATGAGTGTGTGTGTTGGCTGTGAGTGAGTGAGTGTTTTTGTAACTTGTACGAGTGGGTTAGGGAAGGGAGGTGGAGGTATAAGTGTGTGTGTGTGTGTGTTGGCTGTGTGTGAGTGTTTTTGTAACTTGTACGAGTGGGTTAGGGAAGGGAGGTGGAGGTATGAGTATGTGTATTGGCTGTGTGTGAGTGTTTCTGTAACTTGTACGAGTAGGTTAGGGAAGGGAGGTGGAGGTATGAGTGTGTGTGTTGGCTGTGTGTGAGTGTTTTTTACTGTTTGTGTGATCTTGGAATTAGTATATATAAGTAGGGGAGTGTGGGGGTGCAGGGGCCTTGCCCCCCTGCATTTGTGTAGTGTAGGTGTGTGCCTGTGTGGTGTTTTGTTGTATGTAATTGTTTTATGGTGTGGGTGTTATGGTTTGTGTGTTATGTGCTGTATGCTGTGTGTTCGATGTTGTGGTTTCGTGATTGTGAAGTATCTTCGTTGTGATGGTTTCAGCTTCAGCATTTCGGCAATATGAAGTGAAACCATATTTTATATAGATATAGATATATTATACACATATATATATATATATATATACATATACATATATATATATATATATATATATATATATATATATATATATATATATATATATATATACATATAGAAAGAGAGAGATAGTGAGGATTTATGTCAACTCATCAAATGTAGTTTCGGTAAACGTAAAAAAAATTCTAAGTTGTTTACCCCATATGGGGAGCACTTTCCACATCCCCTGAACTTATATATACAACAACTACCAGCTCACTCAACAGCGGGGAAAGAGTTAAACTCTACTGCCAATGAAAGTTATTTTGTCAAATGTACTTTAATCCTTTTGCACTTGTCAAAACAAGCTGAGGCAACATGACATGCTCCGTACCTATAATATAAAACACAAATCAGTAGTTCCAGACTGAAGGGCCCAAATAACAAAAAGCACTAACACGAACATTCTAAATGGGCTATATACATGTAAGTAGTTACATTTCATGTAGTCAATAGCTGCTTTGGTTTACCGCAGATTCTGTACAAATTAATTAAATGCTGTTTTCATCATGTTGTGCTATCGTCGAGTCACAGAGAGCTGACTATAACATAATAGTGTGTGTTTCCCCTTAGTCACAGTTATGCAACTGAGGAGTTAGTATATTTAAGTGAGGTATTATGGGGCAAAGCACCACTCCGCCAAAAAAAAAATATATGCTAGTGCGTTTGATAGGTTGATTGCCTTGATTTGTATGCAATCGCAAAAGTACACAATGTGTGTTTCTTTTCTGATCACCTGTAGTATTTAGGGTGCGTTTTGAAACAATCACTGATTTTTCTCTTACTGCAGAGTTTAAGGATTTGTGGCATATGTGCCCCTATTGCTCACACCATTCAATACAGCTTCCACTGCTCAGCCTTAATATAATATAATACTGTGCAACTCTCTCTGCGTGTCTCTATATCCATATACACACACACACACATATATATATATATATATATATATATATATATATATATATATGTGTGTGTGTGTGTGTGTGTATGGGTCCCATTTAGACCGCCAAAAGTACACTCCACCGAATTACAAATGAACGAGACCACATGTCCGAAAGACCAGTTATCCGAAAGATCACTACCCCGAAACACACAACGCCAAAACTACAGATAAAGGCAAACATCAACAAAACAATATAGTCTCAGACATTTTTGCAGGGGGGCAAGCCTGCCTGCACCCCCGTCTGAGGGGCTGTGCCCCCCCCCTTGCTACTTATATATACTAACTCTGAGATCACACTATAATGATACAAAGGGTATATTTCCTGATCATCACTATACTGCAATCTCCATTTAAAACTATGGACGCTGTACAAATGTAAAAACAGTACGGTGTATCACAAGGTGCACAAACACTAAACACTGGAAACTCTTTCACTCTGTTAACTCTTTTAACTCTTTCAGTGAAACAAACTTTGGGATAGTGATCTTTTGGACAAGTGGTGTCGTTCATTTGTAATTTGGTGGAGTGTACTTTCGGCAATTTAAATGGAACCCATATGTGTATACATATATATATATATATATATATATATATATATATATATATATATATATATATAGATATATATAGGTCCTTAGCATACATCAGTTTTTCATTAAATTGACCTTTGTCAATATACTCTGGTTGACAATATAGTATCAACAAATGTGTAAGATCGACAGTCTCTGGGTTAGGGAAACATGACCCAGACCATGGGATTGTGTGATCTCAGAGTTAGTATATATAATTAGTAGGATGTGTGGAGGGGGGCTTGGCCCTGCAAAAAATACTATCTTCTGTTTTTGTATGTTCTGAAGATTAGTCTCAGAGCATGTGCTGTTGTGTGTCAACACTTGTGTGGATCGACTAGTAATAGTAGATCAACATACACACACGGAAATACACACAAAAATATGTAGTACAAAAAAGTTATGATCTTACCATAACGTTCCATCTGTGTTGTTGATCTTCATTCATTCATGATGGATGGGTCCCGGTTCCATCCTCGGAATCGACTCGGCCGATATAACAAGCTTGCTCCATCCAAAACCTCTCGAGCTAAGGTTACCATAGTGCCCATCTCCTCAAATCGAGTTTGCCCGTAAGGGCAAATGCCTTATCATGTTGCCAGAACCAAATCCAAACTTCCAGGAGTCTTTCGGAGGGGGTAGGAGGGTGGAATGTCATGAATGAAGATCAACAGCACAGATGGAATGTTATGGAAAGAATGTAACTTCTTTATCTGATGTTGTTAATCTTCATTCATTCATGACGGATGGGACAGAGTCTCTAGCTACTTTATGTCCAGGGAGGCCCTATGGAAGGATATTAATGAGCACCATTGAGCCAAAGGATGTTCTCCCCTTGGAGACCATGTCCAATATGTAATGAGTGATAAAGGTATGACGGATAGCCCAAGTGGCTGCTGTGCAACTGTCACCCATACAAGCTCTGAAATGAAAGGCCACCGAAGTAGCAACTGATCTGGTTGAATGTGCCTTGATTTTAGTTGTTAGACAAAAGAGATGCAGTCTCTCTGCCATTTAGCCAATGTGACTTTGGAAACAAATTTTCCAAACTTGGATCCTGAAAAAGACAGGAATAATTAGTCAGATTTTCGGAAAGATTAAGTCCTAAGTAGAAACGTAATTGTCTATGTACACCCAATAAATGCAAACAATTGTCTCCTTTATTAGAAAAATTTGGGAAGAAAACTGGCAAGTCAGTTGACTGATTAATATTTAACTCAGATGAGCTTAGTAGAAAGGAGGGGTTAGTCTGAAGAGAAACTCTCTCTTTGTGGAAAACTATGTAAGGACGTTTTATGCACAAAACCTGTAATTCTGAAATTCTTCTCGCTGAGGTAATGGCTACCAAGAATAAAGTTTTCCAAGACAAGAATTTTATATCGCAGGTGGCAGCAAGCTCAAAGGAATGACGAGTCAAGGTTTGCAGGACCAGCATCAAATTCCAAGGTTCAAGGGACTCTTTGAAGGGCGGTTTTATATGTATGACTCCTTTCAAGAAAGTTTTACAGAGACGATGAGATATTAAAGAGGAATCTTAGAAACCATTATGGAAGTTTGAGATAGCTGCTAAATGGACCTGGATCATAGACGCTGATGCTCCTGAATGGAGTAAGGTTGATAAAAACTCCAACACCGAATTAATCAGAGCTGAAAAGGGGTGCAGTCAACAAATCTGTTCCATTTACTAAAATAAAAGTTTGTGGTGGACGGTTTGTGGGAAGCCAGAAGTATTTTTCGTACAGGGGAAGATAGGTTATTCTGCCTGGCAATTACCAGAAGTGGAGGTACCATGCTGTCAGCTTGAGGCTCGATAGGTTTGGGTGGATCAACCCCTGGGGGTGCAACAGTAATCCTGGAGTTGGATCCAGAGTTCACAGTCAGTGAACCAGGTGAGGCCAAAAGAAAGGGAACCAGACTTGTCGGGGCCAGCAGGATGCAATGAGGATCACTTTGCTTCTTAACTGAAGTGCTTTCTTTAGAAATTGTGGAATCAGAGGAAAGGGAGGGAAGGCATACAGCAGTCTCAGGGGCCAGTCGTGTACTAAAGGATCCCTCAGGGACTCCCCCTGAGGGGGGATTAGGACAAAGTAGCTGCTCCATTTGTGGTTATTGGGAGATGCGAATAGATCGCAGCAAGGCTGACACAAGTGACGGAAAATCTCTATCGCTACTTCAGGATTGAGGGACCACTCATGAGGCAGGAGAATGCATCTGCTCAGCTTGTCCACAATCATACTGGAATTCCCAGGAATGTGCATTGCAACCAGAAAGCAGTTGGAGGCGATTGCCCATTGCCAAACTCTCGTGGTTTCCCGACACAACAGGTAGGATCTGTTACCTCCTGTTTGTTGATGTACCAGACAACCAACATGTTGTCTGACTGGATAGCAATTTTCCTCAACGGGCAGGGAAGATTACAATGCTTGCAATGCGAGAAGCACTACCCTCAGTTCTAGGACATTAATATGCAAATTGGCCTCTAAGGTGGACCAAGTGCTTGGACTGTCATTCCCTGAAAATGTCCCCCACCCCATCAGAGATGCATCTGTGTTCACTACAGCCTTGGGCTAAGAGGGTGAGAAGAGGTGACTCCATAATTCCATTTCTGGCTTCATCTGCCAGTTTAGATCCTGCTTTCAGCGGTTCATTATGCAGATTGGGTAGGGCATGGGATGTGCCAATAGGGACCACTGTGATGCTAAGAGCCTTTGTAGTAATCTCATATGGAGCCTTGCTAGGGGAACTATAGTAATCGTCGTAGTAATCTCATATGGAGCCTTGCTACGGGAACTATAGTAATCGTTGCTGCCATAGAACACAGCAGCTGAAGGACTGAATGAGCTGAGACTTTGTCCTAACAGACTATCACTCGGAGTTGAGATCTTAGTCTCTGAAGCCTGTGACGAAGAAGGGCGACCAGGCAAGACCTTGTGTCGAATGTTGCTCCTATAAATTCTAGGCTTTGAGTAGGTAGTAGTTTTGACTTTTCTTTGTTTATTGAGATCCCTAAGAGTTTTGCTAGCTGTAGAGTGTAGTGCAAGGCAAGAAGCAGTAGATGCTTGGTGGGGGTGGTAAGGAGCCAATCATCTAGATATGGAAACACCCGGAATCTTTGCAGTCTCAAGTGAGCTGTTACTACTGCCATACATTTGGTGAACACTCTGGGGACTGTGGAGAGACCAAATGGCAGCACTCGAAATTGGTAGTGATTGGCTCCCACATGGAAGCGGAGATATCTTCTGGAGCATTTGTTCATTTTTATATGGTAATATGCATCCTGAAGATCTATCGAGCACATCCACTTATCGTTTTCCAGAAATGTGAGGATAGACTGAACTGTGACCATCCAGAATTTGGTCTGTCTGCTGAACTTGTTTAGGATGCTAAGGTCCAAAATTGGCCCTCTAGTCCCCTGTCTTTTCTGGCACTTGAGAAAAATCCAGATTCTATCTGGTCTGATGGGACTGTCTGGATGACTCTTTTTTTGGAGCAGCTTTCAAATTTCTTGTGCTGTTGTGTCCCTCTAACTGGGTGGAATGTTGGGGATTCACCTTTGTAGCCTTGGGTAAAGATCAAAGGGAATGTGATAACCTCGAGTAATTATCATCCAAACCCAAGAATCTGTTCTTATGGAATGAAGGCTAAGTGGTGCAGAAAGAATCGTCCCCCGACTGCTTCCAGAGGGAAGTAATCAAGCTGCTCTTCAGCAGTGCTGGTAGGGCTGCCCATAAAGGGAATCTCTGGACCCCTGGACCCCTGGTTACGCGGACCGCCTCTGCCTTGGGAGGGTGTCTTCCTGATGAGTTCCTCCCTCTGCCTCGGTGGGAAAATTTGCCACGTGTGTCCCGGAAAGGCCCTTGGGATTTCTTGAACCACACCTTTCCACTCCTCTGATTCCTACAGCAGGATCATTGGGGAGTGGAAAAATGTACACCCATAGCAGATAGGGTCTTGCCATCCTTCTCACACCTGGCTAGTATGTCTTTAACTTTTAGACCAAAGAGAGAGGAAGCATCAATGGCAGCGCTGATGAAGGAAGACTTGAAAGGGTCCGCAAAGTTGCACAAAAGCATCCAGGCATGACGTCTCATGACAACACATGCTGCTATGGCCGCCCCTTTGGTTGTATTTGCAATCAACCACATGGATGAGTTAGATATGGATTCCAGGGTGGCAAGCTGTGAAGCAACCTCATCAGACACTGCTCCTGCTAAGGTCCCTGAGAGTTCTGTGATCAGGTCTCTCTGGAGGCAGGTAAAATGTGCCAAATACTTCAATGACCATATGGCAAAGGTTGTTGAAGCATAAACCCATGTCCCTGGTCTGTCCATCATCCAAGACTCCCTGTTTGGAGGATGGACAGCAGGACTCTCCTCTGCGAGTTCTTTCCTTGTGGCTGCCGCCACCACTATAGCATCAATTGACAAGCCTCTGGACCAATGGGGAGCTGATCCTCTGGAGGGGAGAGCATTTTGTCCGATCTCCAGGGGATTGGCACAACAGTGTCAAGGGCCTTCTAGGCACACTGCACGATGAGCTTGACCAACTCATCCCCAGGTGGAATAACCCAGGAAGTAGAGGGTCGAGCACGGAAATCCTGCAAGAATACAGATTCCTCAGAGTAAGTGTTGGTGGGCTTCCAGTTACCCCTCTCTTTCAGGATCTCCAGTATGTCACCAAAGGAGATGTCCTCACAGGGCGACTGTGGGGACCCTTCCTCCTCATCGTAATCTGTATCTTCGGTGAGAGATTCCTCAGGGGAATCAATGTGGTTCTTCTCTTATGGGTTGTCTCTTCAGGGGGAATGTTTGAAATGGACTCCGAAGAGAGGGTGCCCTGCTGTAGGGTATCTTGCTGCTCCTTTGCCCGATGTCCCAGTGTAGTGGACTGTGTCAGCTGTGGACCAGAGGACATGCATATGTGACATTCCGGTGCCAAAGGGGCCAACTGTGAGCCTGCTGAGGTGAGTACCCTCTCCATAACCTGGAAGGCAGGCCCACCCGAAGAGGAATGGGAGCCTGGAACTGAGAAAGACAACCTGGGAACTGGGGTCACACCCCACTCCAATGAGCCTGTTCTCAGGAAAGGAGCTGCAAGAGGACTTGAGCTGCCAAAGCAACTGGAACTGTAGATGGCACCGTAGAAAAAAATCTGTGCCATACTAGGGGTCACGGTGCTGACAGACCAGTCACAGTTTCAAGGGTGGCTCGGCTCTGACTGAGCCATGGTCCACAGGGTAGGCTCCTGAACCATGGTAAAATCTACCAGTGGGACTGAAGTAGCTGGCACTGGGATAGGCACTGGCATTGAGGGCTCCAAGACTTGCGGGGAGGTTGAAGGAGGAATATAGGTTGGAGTCTGTGGAGAAAAACCCTCAGCTCTGGGTGGGAGGGAGATCCTATTTGGAGTTGGAATGCCTCTTGCCACTAGGAGCTAATCCACAAGTCTCACTACATCGAGATCTGAAAAGCTCCTGGTGGAATGGGTTGACATCCCCGATGGAGATTCAGGCCGGTCAAGGAATGGACTTAGTTGTTGTCCAACAAAGGGGTCAAATGATGGAGAATATTAGGTCCTGGCCAGTGTCTTGACCTTCAGAACCATGGTCAGAAGACCAGAAGGTTGTGATGATGGGGGGAAGTGACCAGTTTTAAGGGAGAGACTATTGCTGGTGCTGAGAGGGACTGTGGTACCGTGGAAGAGGTTGGTACAATGGTAACAGCAGTGGTTGTCGGTTCCATAATCAAGGACAGCACCATGGATGGAGCTTTAGACTCCAGTGCCGAGGTAGGTGTCAAAGTCATTTTGGCATGTTTTGTTTTTGGTTCAGTATAAACATGGGCCTTAGTAGTTTTTGACTCCTGGAACTGAGGAGACGGTGGCACTGAATGGCTCCTCTTCTTCATCTCTTTTTTTAGGAGGGGCTGACACCTCCACCTCAGATAAGGCCTCCGAGAAAGGGGTTTTCAAAAGACCCTTTAAGATTAATTTGTTCTTGTGCTCAGCTAAGGTGCGGGCAATAAATTCCTTACAGAGCTTGCACGGAGGTTAAACCTTCAAATGTGGTACTCCTAGGCAATAGACACAGGAGAGATGCCCATCAGAGTTTAGCATCTTCCTGCCACATTTATCACACTCTTTAAAACCAGCAGTGCCCTAGTGCCCTTCTTATCAGCCATTACGAAAAATACAGTAATCAAACAATAAACAAGAAGCAATATCCTTTCACGACTATGTATACACACACATGCACATAGAAAGGGAAGGATTTTTTTTTTAATTTACCAAAAAGGTAAGTAGAAATATATATTGAAAGGGTAAAGGGAAGGGAAAGAGAATACCAACGATGGCATTTAAATTACCAAAGGGGAGGGAGGAGCCTGTACCAACGATGGTACGAAGAAATGCCAACAAGGTAAAAAGGAAGGAAAAATTTATTCACACAGGAAGGGAACTATCATTAACTATAAATGATTAAGATACAGGAGGATTATAAAAGTTTACAGGAGTAAATTTGCAAAATTTAAGAGAAAAATTAAATACTTAGCTTGACAGCTGGCCTGACATGTCTTGAAACTCTACACGGTAAATGAGATCTGAGGACAGGGAAACTATAGGTAACCTTAGCTCGAGAGTTTATGGCTGGTGCGAGCTTGTTATATCAGCCGAGTTGGTTCACAGGATGGAACCGTGACCCATCTGTCATGAATGAATGATTAACAACATCAGATATAATGTTTGTATACTGTATATACATATACATCATACTACACTCATATTATCTACTGCAGTAATGCACTATTTACAGTAATATTTACTGTAGATATCATTCTGTAATTCTTCTGACCATCCATGCTGAGAGCTACACCACAGCAAGTTAAATCATTACCAAACAGGTTTAGCTTCACTGCTCATTAGAGAGTGCTATTGTACAACTCAGTGCAAATGTTGTCTAAGGTGGACACTGCTGTGCTCCTCGAAGACAAATGAAGATTACTAGCACCAGGCAACTTCAGTCCTTTTTCAGCGGGTTAAAACCATATTACATTCACAAGTCTCTCACTAAGCATACTCCAATTTGGCTAATATGGAGACACCATCCCTTACAGTCCTTTCCTGTAACTTGTCTGATAGCACTTGGTGTTTTGAGACAATGTCCAAGTTGCCTCATGCTTACCAAAAATATATTATTGTTCTCACAAGACTCCATTTGTGAGAATTGTAAGCACTTAATGAATCTGGTGCCTACCTTTCATGGCATTCCAACAATGCAACAAAAACAGCATTACTAGATTTACTTACACAGAAGTGATTAAAAAGCTGATTCCCAAGCCTTCTGTAATCAGAACTAAGAAACCTTAGCCACCAGACCACACCTCCACATCATTAACACGTACGCCGTCACCATCAGACCACACCTCCACATCATTAACATGTACGCCGTCATCATCATCATCACTCCCTTTTTCCCATTTTCTACATGGATTGGGGTGTCATGTCATCTGTGTCAATCTCTCTTGATTGACCTCCACTGTCCTACCTTCTTGAACAGGTCACAGGTCTTCTCTCATACAATCCATCCATCTCTCTGCTGCATGCCCTCATTTCTTCTTACCTTCTTCCTTTCTGTCCCAAATCTTCTTCACCAGATTGTCTTCTGCCTTTCTGCACATGTGCCCAAACCACCTTAATCTGTTCTCTTTGAGAACTTTTTCTACTTCTGCTCTGATGCCCTCATTTCTTCATCTGTCCCACAGAGTGCATCCTATCACCCTTCTCAGACACTTCATTTCCAACACCTCTAGCTTTCTCAACTGCTCTGCCTTTACTGCCCTGGTTTCTGTACCATACAGTAGTACTGGTCACACCTCTCTTTTATACACCTTACTTTTCTGTTTCTTTGGCACTCTTCTGTCATACACTTCCCCTGACACTCTATGCTAGTTGGCAGCAGTCCCTCTGATGCTAGCTTTGACCTTCTTGTTCAGACTTCCCTTCTCCTCAACCACCCCTCCCACATACTTGACACTCTTAACCTGTTCCACTATTTTTCCTTTTGTCTCAATTTTCAGTCTCTTCTGATTTCCCCCATTTGCTGTCATTACAACCACCATATCCGTACTCAGTTTCAAGCCATGTACCTCCAGTTTTGCATTCCATTATCCTTTGCTGACATTGTTGCTCAGAGTCTACCTTAATGCCACATCGTCTGCATACAGCAGCTTTGTTGTTCTGTCCTCTCCGACCTCTTTGCTAATGCATCACCAGTATGAGCAGCAGTGGGCTCAGAGCTGAACCCTGATGTACACCCACTCCCAATGGAAACCCATCTGTGAGGCCGAACACTGTTCATACTTAAATCATTGTATCCTTGTATATAGTCTGCACTAATTTTACCATTGTTCTGGGGACCTTGAACCAATGTAGGACTGCCCAAATCAGCTTTCTTGGGACCTTGCTATATGCTTTCTTCAAGACCAGGAATGCCCAGTTGTACTTTTACTTCATCTCTAACATCCTCTCAACTATCTGTCTCACTGCAAACAGCAGGTCAGTTGTGCTTCATCCTGATCTGAATCTGAGCTACTCACCCCCCATCTTACATTCTACTACTCTGCATATTGGTTTATCAATTACCCTCTCCAGAACTTTTATGCAGTGTGACAGGAATTTGATACCTCTGTACTGCCCACTGTCAAGAATGTTCCCTTTGCCCTTGTTTACTGGCACTAGTATGCTTATTTTCCAGGTTCGTAGGTAAGCAGTAGGCTAGAAGCCATTATGGGATATTTTAACCCAATGCAATTTTCCTTTCAAAGGTGAGGATCAAGCCCTGTAAATTGAGACTGTGAGAGCAACACCTTAACCTTTCAATACATAGTACTTTCCGGATGCTCAGAAGTGATTCCTCCTCTATCTCACCCAACATCTTTATCATATCATACCTGCTGTGACCTCACCTTAGCCTGCTGCTTTCCCTGACTTCATTTTCCTTAGTGATGTTCTTACTTTTTCTAGGGTGGGTTCCTCTTCTTTTGTTTGCTGTGTCTGGAGCAGTATAGCATCTGTGGGGTTTTCTTCATTCAGAAACTGCTGGAAATATTTCTTCCATCTGTCTTTGATGTCCTATGGGCCGGTGAGCAGGTTGTTGCTGGGATTCCTTATGAAGGGTGTCTGACTATTTTGTTTATCTTTCTGTTCCTTGTAACTTGATAGAGTTTCTTTGTGTCATCTTCTGAATCACCCTCCAGAAACTAGTAGAGTCCACCTGATGCCTTGTTCTTTGCTTCTTGCAACTCCTATCTTAGCCGCTTTGCTAGCCAGCTAGTATTTCTTCCTAGCCTGATCCATCTTTTCTCTCCCCCATGTTTTCCTGCACTCTTTTTTTCTTTTGATGATTTGCTGGACTTCTGCATTCCGCCACAAGTTTCCTTATAAGTTCATACGTTCATAGGAGGTTACTAGGCTAATAGCCCTAGAGCCCTTACAAGCCTAACCATATTTATCCCAAGTTGCCCCAACTGTCAGTGGTTAGATGAGTGAAGTTCACAGAGGTAAGGGTCTATGGTAGTTGTAGATCAATATGTGTGTATATACCTTTAAGAAGCTATTCAAGGGCTTGCACAAGTGCATGAATACTGAGCATGTGAGAGCCTGAATGCCATTCTGTAGTAACCAACTGGGATGTAAGCATGTATGTAAGGTCTGTCTGTTAACTAGTGTGTTCATATTTTATGATGCTGCTATCCATCCCGATGTGTTTCTATGCATTAAAGCATCTAAACGAAAACCCCAGCCTTCATGTTATAAGTGTTAGAGATGAATGAATGACATGGTGTCAGAAGTGGCATGTCTAAACAACATGGTATAAGAAATGTCATGTCTAAAGAACAGAGAATCAGGACTGACATATCCAAGGGGCATGAAGTCAAAGGTGGCTTGGGTAAAACAACTTAAGGTACTTGATAGGAGCTGGTGGAATATACAGGAGTAGATCATTCCTAAAAGTGTTGTTGTTGTGTCTTTCACCTTTTCCCGGTTAGGGGTCACCACAGCGGAACTCCAGTCCGCTAATGATTGGCAGTAGATTTTTATGTGCCGAGTTGCCAGCCCTGACACACAACCTTCAATGAAGGTACGCCCATTCACGCATGTCTCCACATAGAAGACGCTCTAGCTGAGAATCAAACAGGACAACATCTTACTGTGAGGCGACAACGCTACCACAGTGTAAACTTCACAAAACAGGTCAGAAATGAATTTCAGGTATTAAAACTTGCTCAGCACTATTTCTTTTTCATATAATATGAAATGAGGCATACAGAACATTCTAAATGATATTTGGATAAACAGATATGTACAATACTGATAAAAATATTTGAATTACTATAGAAAATGTTTGAAATAAAGTCAGAATTGAATAAAATAAGGGGAAACGACCGCATTTTCACAAAGCACATGTATTTCGTATTAAGCAAAGATAACTGAGTTATCAGAAGTGTATAAAGTGTTTGCATGTTTGTGCAGTGTTACAGTGAAGCTATTTCACAAAGTATAGCCATTACAAGGCATATTTTGCAAAGTATAGCCATTGCAAGGCATATTTTGCAAAAGCACAGCCATTACAGGGCATATTTCACAGAGTACAATCATTACAGAGAATATTTTGCTAACTACAGTATTTCAAAGTTTATTGTGCATTTGAATGCTGTTACATGCTCACAAAACTGTTTGTTCATACATTATTACAAGGGCCATATTTTCAGCATGTGTTTGTGTACATTCTGTGGGTACTGCAGGTGGATTTTGAAAGTCCAGTGCACTTGTGTTTGACAGTAATATTGCTGAGAACTGGACAGTGTTTGAGTAAGACTACAACATTTTCATACAAGCTGCATTTTCTGATAAAAATGACCGTACAAAGGCATTTATTCTACTTAATTTAGCTGGGTCAGAGGCCATAGAAAGGGAATGTTCATTTGTGTATGCACGTGCTATCTATACCGGAGAGGGGGAAAACCATCATATTGTTGTACAGGCTGAATCTAGGGAGGACCTTGAGTGATTAAAACATACATTTAGAGAAATGTGTAACCCCCAGACAAATGTTACAATGGACAGGCACTTATTTTATACAAGTGATCAAAAGCCTGGTGAAACTTTTGCGGCATATATAACTGACCTGAGAAACAAAGTTAAATGTACAGATTTGGTGATTTAAGATGATGCTGTGAGGAAGACTTTGCTTCATCACAGTTATTTAACTTTGAATACGACCATTGAGATTTGTCAGATATACAAGCTCACAGAAAAGAATGCAAGTATGCTTACAAATGAGAGCAGCTCTAGAAGGCACAGTGATAAAGCTCATGTTAATAGTATGCAGCACATTAGTAAAAGAAACAGTCCCAAGCACATGGCAACAGTAACTCCCGCAGCACTTATTGGTAAACCCCAGACCTTTCCAGCAAATTGCAGACTTTGCACCATCTCAGTGAAGCATAAGAGTGAGTCAGCAAACTCAAAGCATGGGCCCCGACCTAGTTTCATTGCCAGCTGTCATAATTGCGGTGAAAATCATGAATCTAAAAGAGAGAAATGTTTAGCTTTTGGTCAACAATGCCATAAATGCAATAATTTCAAAAGATTTTGTAAATGAAAAGGCCCACATTCATTTATTAAAAGGGAACATTTTATGAAATGAGTTAATCAGTTAGACTGTGGCAAGCCTACTCTTTATGTTGATGGTGTCAGTGCTTCATGAAATGGTCAATGCAGTAAATTTAAGGACAAAGAATGAAGTATTTTGTACTGTCCGGATAAATGGAAAACCCATAGAGCTCAAAGTTGATACAGGTTCTAAGTGCAATGTTATGACAGAAGAAACATTTACCAGAGTACGTAAATATGAAAGGCTTGATTTGGCAAGGTGTGCAAAGCTTGTTGCTTATGGAGGTGAAGAAATTCAAACCGAAGGCTCAGTAGTGTTTTCATGTTAATCTGCTGGAAGAAACTACGACTTGTTATATTTTGTGGTCAAAAGGTAAGTCCAGTCATTATTAGGGCTCAGAGACAGTTTGAAAATGGGACTGCTTTAATTTAAAAAGGAAGTCCATCATGTTAGCTTAAAAGACCACTTACTCTTATTTTGCCCAGTACATTTTTTCTACCTATGTTATCTTTTTAAGACAAACTAAGCAAACTTCCAGTTGTGTACTCCATGAAGTTAGACCCAGAGGTCAGTCCAGTTATCATGCCAGCACGAAAAGTTTCAATAGCCATGCATGACAGAGTCAAAGCCAAGTTAGACAAAATGGTGTGACAGGGTGTAATTTGTTCAGTTGAAACTCCAACTGAGTGGGTATCTTCCATTGAGGTAGTTCATAAGAAAAGCTCAGATGATATCAGAATATGTATTGTCCCATGAGATTTGAACAAAGCATTGAAAAGACCTCATATCATCCAATGTGCACAGTTGAAGAAGTTGCAGCCTTGATGCCAATTACCACTACTTTTTTCTGTCTTAGATGCAAAGAGTTCATTTTGGCAAATTCAGCTTAACAAGAAATCATCGTTGCTTACTACATTCAGTTCTCCCTTTGGCAGGTACAGATTTCTGAGAATGCCATTTGAGATCAATTCTACAAGTGAAGTCTTTCAACTTGCAATGGAGCAAATTTTTTCTGGGCATCCTTGTGCTATTATACTAGACTACATAATGAAACCAAACATGACAGAAACCTCAGAAAAGTTCTTGAAAGGGCAAGTCAAGTGAATCTTAAGCTCAATGCACAGAAATGCAAATTCAGGCTAATATAAGTTACTTATGTTGGCCATTTATTTACAAGTACAGGCCTACAACCAGACCCTTCAAAACAAGCAGCCATTCTTGAGATGCCAGCACAAGACAATGTTCAAGCCCTGCAAAGTTTTCTTGGCATGGTCAACTACCTATGCAAGTTTATTCCAGACTTCAGCCAACTATCAGCACCACTCAGAGAGCTGACATGTAAAGATGTATCCTGGTATTGGTGAGAACAACACCAAAGACTATTTGAAGTCCTGAAACAGAGAAATGGTAGTCCACCAACACTCAGATACTATGATTTTCACAAACCAGTTACACTTTCTGTGATGCTTTGAAATTTGGTTTAGGTGCAGTCATTCTACAAGAGAAACAACCTATTGCCTATGCATTGAGAACTCTTACCCAAACTGAGATGCAGTATGCCCAGATCAAGAAAGGGCTTTTGGCAATTGTGTTTGCATGTTCGAAGTTCCATGATTATGTTTATGGTAGACCTATCCAAATCAAAATAGACCACCAACCATTAGCCACTATTTTGAGAAAGCCTATGCATTCAGCTCCAACCAAACTGCAACGCATGATGCTGAGATTGCAAAAGTACAATTTCAATCTTGTCTACAAGAAAGGTAAACTTCTTTATCTTGCTGATACATTAAACAGATTGCCCAGAAACACTACAGAACAGCATGAGAATGAGAACCTTTATTTTGAAATCATGGAAGTGAGAATTTTTTCTTCCACACGTCTTGATGAGTTGAGAGATCACACAGCCACAGATCCAGTTTAACAAAGGCTCAACCACTTTATCAATCATGGATGGCCGTCAAAGCAATCTAGTTTACCTCAAGATGTGCAGCCATATTTTTCATACAGAGATGAGATTTTGTCTGACAAAGGTATCATAATGAAAGGCCCAAAAGTAATTGTTTCAAAGTCCTTGCAACTAGAGTACATCACTATTTTGCACCTTGGTCACCCAGGAACTGAATCTACTAAAAGAAGGGCAATAGAACTAGTATTTTGGCCTTCTATGTCACAAGATATTGACAGAACACTTTTATCTTGTTCAGTGTATAACAGTACAAAGTCACATCAATAGAAGGAACCACTTCAGCTTAACCAAATTCCAGAACTACCTTGGTCGACAGTAGCCACTGACATCTTTGAGTGTTATGGTCAACATTATTTGGTATTAGTAGACTCTAACTCCAATTGGTTCAAGATTGACCTAATCCCAACCTATCCAGTACTGTCATTACTAAGATGAAATGATATTTTGCAGTCCATGGTAATCCACACAAAGTTATTTCTGACAATGGCATGCAGTTTACAAGCCAACAGTTCAAAAGATTTGCTGAAGAATGGAACTTTACTCATGTCACAAGAGTCCAGAGTACCCGCAGTCAAATGGTTTGGCAGAACATGCAGTGCAAAGTGTAAGATGTTTTTCTGAATCTCTTGAATCTCAGAAATATTCCTGGTGATAGACATCTTGGTTCACCTGCTTAGAGAATTCTGTCGAGACAAACCAGAACCACATTACCAATCAGTAGTCAACTGTTGGTCCCATGTGTTAACAACAACATGTCAGTGAAAGCCAATCTGTTGAAGAAGCGTTTACCCCAGAAGTCCTACTATGATAAGACCAGCAAACCACTCAATCCATTACGAGAAGAAGTGATAAGGATGCAGTTGTCCAGAGGTTATGATTGCATTGGTGTCATGAAGAACATTGGTCCAGAGCTGAGATTGTATATTGTGGAATCATAAGGAGCAACCTTTCGGTAGATTCGGAAGTATTTGAGACCAGTGTCCGAGCCTACACCACAGCATATAGCCTGTGAGAAAGGACTCTATCTCAGAGTGAGTTGTCCAGCTCCACAGGAAGTTCCAGAGGACATTCCCGTTCCTATGACAAACCTAGAAGCTCCTGACATGAGTTGTGCACCGCAGGCTGACTCTGTTGCTAAGTCTGGTCAAGACTATGTTACAAGATATGGTCGAATCTCTAAACCCTGTAGCAGATACAAAGCAACTTGGACATGAAAACTGTGTTTTGTTTCCAAAGTATATACTAATGCATGTCTACCTCTGATATCACTTTGTATAAATGGCAATCTTTTTAAGAAGGAGGATGTAGATCAATATGTGTATATACCTTTAAGAAGCTATTCAAGGGCTTGCACAGGTATATAAATACTGAGCATGTGCGACCCTGACTGCCATTTTGTAGTAAGCAATTGAGATATAAACATGTATGTATGTAAGGTCTTTCTGTTAACTAGTTTGTTCATATTTTATGATGCTGCTATCCATCCCAATGTGTTTCTATGTATTAAAGCATCTAAACAAAAACCCCAGTCTTCTTATTATATGTATTAGAGATGAAGAAGTGACAGTAGTTAATAGCAACTTCCTCTATCCAGGAGGGATATGGGCACCACCCTAGGAGTGAATATGCGGTCACCCAACCATTGATTTAGGTTGCGTTTGAAGACGTCATGGAGGGGAGCTTTTTCACGTGAATTGGAAGTTTGTTCCAGACAAGTGTCAGTCTCTTGGAGATGTATTTATCTCTCCAGCATGACCTATTCATGTCAGAGGCTAGGTTAAAATCCCTGGAGTGAGTGACCCTCTTGCAGTTTGATTTATGATTGTGTAGCATTTTCATCAGGGCCAGGTCAGAGACTGCCATGCAAGCCAGGCACAGGTCACTCCTTAGCAACCTGTAGAAGAGAGAATACAGTGACAGGGCTTTCAGTCTTTCCACTTAAGACTCGTTTTGAGTACCCTGTAATTTCTTGGTGAGAAACCTCTGTGGTCTCTCCAATTGTTGCAGGTGTCTGGTGAGGTACATACAAAAGGGAGCATTGTACTTAATTACTGGTCTGATGAGGGCTAAGTATAACGGAATTATAACATTCTTAGATTAGACAATTGTTAAAGTAAATCATTTTTTGTTTGTATTGTGGCATCATCCTTGGAGAAGATAGAATGCTTCTTAAGGCTAGGCTTATGCCTGCCTGTGACACATAATCTGAGAGTTCAGTCATGTCTGCAACACAAAACCTTCACTTGGACGGCAGGTGCAAAGGCCCAAAAAAGCAAACTCACTTCAAAGAGAAAACGTCCAGCACCAAATTGAGAGATAACATCTTTAATATCCGACAGACCGGTTTCGGCCCCAAAGAGCCTTTTTCAATGTCAAACACATTGAAAAAAGCTCTTTGGGGCCAAAACGGGTCTGTCGGATATTAAAGATGTTATCTCTCCATTTGGTGCTGGCCATTTTTTCGTTGAAGTGACTCAGTCATGTCTCTCTTCATATAGTGCAGTGAGGTACATCTCAGGTTATTCACCCCCTCACATGAGCTATGACGGAGTTATACCAGTACTTGCGTTTGAGTGACTTGAGGGATCCTGGCACCTGACAGGCAGCTAACCGTAACCCACTCTTTATCCAGACTGGTAAGGGGAATATCTCTCACAATGAAGTCATCTATGACCAATACATTAGGTTTTGTGGTGTTACGCCTTATGGACTTGTTTGTTGAGACACTGGCGTGTGTGTTATTATGTGTTGTGGTTGTTTTTTACATTGTTATGTTTGTGAGGCCTCTGATCTTTGGTAAGTTATTAGTGAGTACCTCCAAATATGTGGGTTTATGTGTCATTTCCTTATTTAGTGTGGGAAGTGTGTGTGTACTGACAACCTGTTTAGCATTCAATTTGTCATTATGGGAGAGTCTTGCCTACAATTTTATAGTGTAACTACACCTCTACATGAAGTATTTGTTTGTTTTTGGAGTAAGTGGCTGCCAGTATACATGAGGCATTTGCTACATTGCCTCAGGATGCCATGTCTATCAGGCTGGCCAGAGAGATGATGGAAAACTGCTCATCCATAATAGCAGGCTCCTACTATATATTTTATTAGGGAAGAGAATGGGTTAATTTGACAGGACTATGCTGGTAGCACCAAGTCTACAAGAGGGACCTATACTTTGTGTAGGCTAAGGTTATTCAATAAGGCAATGCTGCTCAGTGGGCAACTGGGTTGCTCCTAGAGCAGTAGAAAAGCTTGGAAGGGTTTCATTGTCAGTTGTTTACGGAAAAACTGAGCTTCCAGGCTTTTGTGTCTATACAAAGCTACTGCTGACTGCTGCTTTGCAAAGTGCAGCAAAACACAAATGCTAGGCTTAAATACAAGCAAAGAGAAACAAGTTTTAAGATAACTACCATTCAGGACCGGCCTTTGGTCAACTGGTGCCCTAGACAAAAGAACTCCATGGTAGGCCCCAACACCACCCTGTGCCCCCATCCTGGTCTACCTATACCATCCAGATTACTGCCAAAGCACCCCTGCTAGACCGGCACCCTAGGAGGCCGTCTGGTTGGCCTGTGCCTAAGGCCAGCTATGCTACCAATCAGGAAAACACACAATAAGCCTTCCACCAGCAATCATCAACTCAGACAGGTTAGATCAGCACACTTCTACCACAAGGGTGTAGAAAAACTTTTAGTTATGTACTCACCATAACTTCAGATGTTTGGGATCCATCTCGCCTACATTCTGACTGATGGGTTCGGAGCCGATCCCTCGGCTCCGACTCGGCACGCTTATGCTATAGAGCAAGGCCTCTAATTGGCTGAGCTTTCTTTATCCCAGGATGCACCACCACTAATCCTCCAGATCTTGTTTGTCCGCATTCATGCACACATGCACAGCTTGTTTATATAACATTGTTAGATGTTTCAAGATGAAACAACAGGATTCGGACCTTCTGATATCCTCTGATCTCCAAGGAAGGGGGAAGGAGGGTGGGTTATTAGGAATGTAGGCGAGATGGATCCCAAACATATGAAGTTATGGTGAGTACATAACTAAAAGATGTTATGTGATCCTATCTCGCCTACATTCTGACTGATGGGACAGCGTCCCCAGCACCTAAATCCCGGGTGGCTCATTGGAAAACACTCCTGAGCACTGTGGAACCAAATGAAGCTCGTCCTCTAGATGCCACATCTAATTTGTAGTGAGAAATGAAGGTGTGCGGGGAAGACCATGTAGCCGCAGCACAAATGTCACCAATAGCAAGCTTAGAATGAAATGCTACCGAAGTAGCCATAGCCCTTGTAGAATGAGCCTTGACAGAGGTGGTAAGCTCTTTGTTAGAATAAATATAAGCTTGAGTAATACAATCCCTGATCCATTTGGCAATAGTGACCTTTGTGACAGCGTTGCCCAATTTGTTTTCTGCAAAGGATACAAACAACTGATCTGTTTTCCTTGATTGTTTGGTCCTATCTAAATAAAACGTAACTGTCTGTGGACATCTAGTGTGTGGAAAATAAACTCCGCTTTATTGGAGTATTTTGGGAAAAAAACTGGAAGCTCTAACGATTGTTGCAAGCATAAAGTAGAACAAACTTTTGGAACAAAAGAAGGATTTGGTCTGAGGGACACCCTGTCTGTATGAAAAACCAAGTACGGGGGTTTCACTGACAAAGCTTGAAGTTCTGAAACCCTTCTGGCTGAAGTAATCGCCACCAGAAAGGCTGTCTTCCATGATAGAAACTTTAGATCACAGGTAGCTGCCGGTTCAAAGGGGAAAGAAGTCAGGGCACGCATCACTATATCGAGATCCCATGGAGGTGCGGGATGAGAAATCGGAGGTCTTAATAGAGCAGCACCTTTCAAGAAGGTCTTACACAATCTGTTGCTCATTAAAGGTGGGTCTATGGATTCATGAAAATTAGAAATTGCTGCCAATTGTACTTTGATGGTAGAAACTGAAGAGCCTTGATTGAAAAGAGAGGTCAGGAATTTGAGTACTTGTGCCACGGGAGTAGAAATGGGGTCCAGGCCCCGGAGTTGAGCCCAAATAGCAAACCTTTTCCATTTGCTAGAATACAGTTTCTTTGTAGCAGACTTGTGGGCTGAAGATAATATATGCACAACATCTGGATCCAGTGCATGTCTCCTGACTATTGTCGGAAGAGGAGGAGCCAGGCCGTCAATTTTAAGGTGTGTAGGGACTGGTGTAGTAGTCCCGACTGATGAATCAGTAGGTCTGGGACCTGGTCCAGGAACCATGGACCTTCCAGAGCATGTTTCCGAAGATAGGGAAACCACACTTGACGAGGCCAGTAAGGAGCAATTAAGATCATCTTGCACCCTAAGAGAGATGCCTTTTGAATCACCCTGGGTAGGAGAGGAACTGGAGGGAAGGCATAAAGCAGGCCGGTGGGCCAAGGATGGACTAATGCGTCCATGGGGCTCTTCCTCGGAGCCGGGGTTAGGGAGAAAAATTCTTTGCACTTCGCATTCAGAGGAGTCGCGAAGAGGTCGCAACACGGAACTCCCCATTCGCTGAAAATCTGCCTTGTAACTGTCATATTCAGAGACCATTCGTGAGGAGAGAGGATGGTTCTGCTCAACCTGTCGGCTATGACATTGGACTTGCCCGGTATGTGAGTAGCCACTAGGAAGCATTTGGTCGAGACTGCCCATTCCCAAACTCTCATCGCTTCTCTGCAAAGAGGATAGGATCTGGTCCCTCCCTGTTTGTTCAGGTACCAGACAACTGACATGTTGTCTGAGTGAACAGCAATTACGCCCTGAGGGAGATAATCGTGAAGGGCTTGAAGGGACAGGAGTACTGCCCTCATTTCTAGGATGTTGATGTGAAGAGGGGTCTCTTCCAGGTGCCATTTGCCTTGGACTGACCTGCCCAGGGAATGCCCCCCCCACCCCACCTGGGAGGCGTCCGTGGTCAAAGTGGCCGCCGGAGGAAGAACAAAGGGTCGTCCCTGATCCAAATTGGAGGACACTAGCCACCAGCGAAGGTCCCGTTTGCAAGATTCTGTGATCCAAAAGAGATGATTGAGAGGGAGTTCCTGAAAGGACCACTGAGTTGAAAGAAGCCACTGGAGGATTCTCATGTGTAACCTTGCCAAGGGAACTAGCAGAACTGTGGCAGACATGGATCCCAATAGTTGTAGGACCATTCTGGCTGGGGCTTTGGACCTGGGGAGTAAGGCTCGAACTTGATTTTGAATGGTTTGAATTCTGTCTGCAGGTAGATAGACCCGCATCTGGTTTGAATCTATCTCTACCCTATGAATCTTATTCTTTGAGATGGCCGCAACACAGACTTTGGCCAATTGAAGGTGATTCCAAGGGAATTGCCCAGTGATATTGTGGCTTGCAGGCTCCGTGAGAAGTAGATGCTTGGAGGTGGCAGTTAGGAACCAGTCGTCTAGGTAATGGAAACACCTGGAATCCTAGACTTCTCAGGTGAGCAGTCACTACTGCCAAGCATTTGGTGAACACCCTGGGGGCTGTGGTGAGACCAAAGGGCAGCGCATGGAACTGAAAATGACTGCCTCCTAGGCTGAAGCGCAAATGTCTCCTGGACGTTTGATGTATTCTGATATGATAATACGCGTCCTTGAGATCTATGGAGCACATCCAAACACCCTTCTCCAACAATGGGAGAATGGTTTGTAGAGTGACCATTCGGAACTTGGACTTCTTGACTGAACGGTTTAGGTTGCTTAGGTCCAAAATGGGCCTCAAGTCCCCGGTCTTTTTTGGCACCAAAAAGAATCTTGAGTAAGTCCCTAATCCGATCTGGTCTGCAGGGACCGGTTGGATGACTCCTTTTTGCAGCAGCTTTGAAATTTCTGAGGCTGCGATATCCCGTTGACTGGGTGGCGGGTCCGAGATTTTTTTGGACTGGGGGGGGGGACGAGAGAATGGGATGGAGTAACCTCCGGCGATAATTCGAAGCACCCATCGGTCCTGAGTGATCCCTTCCCAGGCCTTTAGGTGCTTCGAAAAACGACCCCCGACTGGCTCCGGAGCAGCACAGTCGGGCAATCCCTCAGGGACTATGAAAAGCTGAAGAGCCACGAAAGGACTCGCGGTCTCCAGTGTTGCGAGGGCCTCTGCCGCCTCTGGGACGGCGTCTTCCGGATGAATTTCCGCCTCCTCTGCCTCTGGAGGGGGAACCTTCCTGCTGAGAGGGGTAAGACTTCTGAGATCTTCGGAACCACATTTTCCCTCCTCTTTTAGCCTTGGGATAAGGCCGAAAGGGAGTGGAAAATCGTGCCCCTACGGCAGTCAGAGTCTTACCCTCCTGTTCACAGCGGTAAGTGTGTCTTTACCTTGGGTCCAAACAGGAGGACCCATCAAAGGGCGTCGGCAAATGAAGATTTAAAGGCCTCCGAAATGACACAGGCGGAGCCAGGCTTGTCTCCGTAGAGCAATGCCTGTACCCGCCGCTCTACTCGCTCCTTCGACCGCATATGAAATGAGCCTCATGGACGAGTTCGAAATGGATGACATTGTAGCCAGCTGAGATCCAACCGTCTGGGCCAGCTCCTCAGGCAGGTTACCTAAGAGGGTATCGGATAGCTCCTTGATCAGATCCCTCTGAAATCTCGTAAAGTGCGTCAGGTAGTTCAAAGACCTCAGAGTAAAGGCCGCTGAACTAAGGGTGCGCCTGCACGATCCATGCTCCTAGACTCCTTATTAGGAGGATGGACGGACGTAGAAGCCTCTGCTACATCTTGCTGGGTAGCAGATGCCACCACCATAGCATCCACAGCCATACCTTTCGTAAGGAACTCTCTATCTGGGGGCGCCGAGAGAAATTTGTTCGGACGAGCGGGCACCGGTTCCACAGAGTCTGGGTGTTCCCACGCCTTCGACAGATCAAATCCAAGAGCTCGTCAAGGCGGAGACACCCAGGAGGCGGAGGGCTGAGCCCCGAAGGCCTTCAGGAACACCGACTCATCAGCAGAGGGAGGTTTGGACTGCCAGCCGCCTCGTTGTTTAAGGGCTTCCAGGATGTCTGCAAAGGAGACATCATCCGAGGACGACTTGGGGGACCCCTCTGCATCATCGAGATCAGTGTCAGATGTCAAAGACTCGTCAGGGGAGTCAACGTGCTTCCTCTTGCACGTTCTCTTCCTGGGAGGTTCTTCCAAAGAGGCTTCAGAAGGACCTCCAGGAGGGGGAGAAACCCCAGCGGGGGTAACCTGAGGCCCAGGGGCTCAGCTGTCTACGGACAGGGGGACTGCCAACGACCCAGTCTCCAAATGTAGGGAAGGAGCTGGGGAGACTGTGGAGGTAGCCAAGGAAGATTTGGCTAAAGCACTCCTCATAGCCCTGAAGGCGGGACCACCAGAATCCTGGGAGGGTCCCCCCTCCGTGGCCACGACAGTGGACGGTACTCCCGCCGCCGACGCACCAAGAGGGAGACTTGGGACCAAAAGCATCAATCCCGAAGCCTCCCCCCCAGGGCCGAAGGAAGAAGTCCGTGCACTGAACTCTGACCCAAGAGCCGGAGTCGGAGCAAGGGTCGGGCCTGCCCTAACACCTCCACTGGTTCCACCAGCACCTGCTCCAACGGTGCCGAAGCTGTTGGAGGAGGAAGTACAGTAGGGGAGTGGACCATCGGCTCCAGCCAAATGGGCTGGAGCCGAAACCATCTTTGGAACACCGGAGACTGGAAGGGTCGGGAGCACCCTGTCGATGTCCGAATCAGACATCTTGGATGATCTCGAGGATACCGATCGGGCCGAACCGATTTCTCCATCGGCTCTGAAGGGCTCGGGACCGCTCGAAATGACTCAACAATTATCGGCTCCGAGGAAACCTTCAAGTAAATTTCCCTCGGTGCCGATAAGGACTTCGGCCCGAGGGGAAGAGTCTGAGCCGATGACCTTATCGGCTCCAATATCAGTGGAGCCGATGAGGGTGACCCGCCTCGATGCTCCAGACCTCGGCTCAAACCAGAGGGTCGAGGCTGGAGGCATCGAGGCAGACCGTTCCGACCTCGGCCCAAGTCCGTGGAGCCGATGGAGAAGTCTGCTTAGTTTTCTTAGCAGTCGGTTCCGACTGACTGGTCGGAGCCGACGCTTTCCTCTCTTTAGAAGGAGACAGAGAGGAAGATAAAGCCTCCTCGAAGGAAGACTTGATTAATCCTTTGAGGATTAATTTGTTTTTCCTCTCCTGGAGGACTCTGGAGGAAAACGCATGGCATACACTGCACGATTCTTGCAGATGTTTAGCACCAAGACAATAGACGCACGAGGAGTGGTCGTCCGTTATGGACATTTTGAAGCCACACCTCATGCACTTTTTAAACCCGGAGGGTTTATGCTCTTTAGACATACTAAGGCTACAAAAAACAGATAAGCACAGTAAACACTAAAGGGTTTGACACACAGGAAAGTACAGTTTTGTACCTACCATAAATGTAGATGTTCGAAGATCCACATTGCTGCAGTCCTTACACTTGGGTAGTCCGCTGTCCTCGGTCGGCCCGAATATCAAAGTATTAGGCTGACGTCGGTCAAGGCGCTTAAGACTGACATCAGGACGTCAGGGTACAAATGCGCATGACCGACGTCATATCCTCAGTCTTTTCTTGCCCCAGATGCCAGAAGACCCTAAACAGAAAGGTCAAAACCAAAAGACAGCAAAAAACAACCAACCACCCTTGCACTAATCATATGTACAATATATACAATATCCACAATATTTACAACCCAAACCACACAACCGCCTCTAACAACAGAGGGGAAGGAGGGAGGGTTGGACTGCAGCAATGTGGATCTTCGAACATCTACATTTATGGTAGGTACAAAACTGTACTATGTTCTTCATCTCACATTGCTGCAGTCCTTACACTTGGGTAGAATCCCAAAGCAGAGGTAAGGGAGGATGGCAAAACTATAAAGCAGTAGGAGCTGCCAAAATGCCCTGTAAAATTGCAGTGGCAAACCCAGCCCTAGATTTAGAGTAAAGTGGAAGGTGGTAATGCTTAGAGAAAGTATGCACTGAACTCCAAGTAGCTGCCTCCAAAATATCTTTAGTTGCCACCCCCCTTAAAAAGCTGTAGAAGTGGCAGTAGCTCTAGTGGAATGAGGCCTAATCCCAGCTGGAATCTCCTTACCATGATGGGAATAACAGAAAGCAATACAAAACCCAATCCACTTAGAAATAGTTTGTTTTGACACAGGCTTGCCCTGAGAACCCAAAGCAAAAGAAACAAACAACTGCTGAGACTGCCTGAACCCTTTAGTTCTGCTCAAATAATATCGCAACTGCCTGTGTATATCCAAGGTGTGCAAAATCTTTTCCCCTTTATTTTGGGGGTTTGCATAAAAGTAGGCAAATGAATAGTTTGGTTTAAAGCCACACTAGAAACCACCTTAGGCATAAAGGAAGGATTAGTACGTAAAGATACCCTATCCTTATGGAAAATTAAGAAAGGCTCAACTGCCATAAGGGCCTGTAATTCAGAAACCCTTCTCGCAGAGGTAATGGCCAACAAAAAAGCAGTTTTCCATGATAAATATTTCAACTCGGCAGTAGCTGCAGGCTCAAAAGGTTGTAGAGTGAGTTTCTCCAACACAAAATTGAGATCCCAAGCAGGAGTAGGAGCTCTACGCGGGGGGTCTTATATTCTTTGCCCCTCTAAGGAATTGCTTAAACAAAGGATGAGAAAACAATGGTGGATCACAGTCATAGTGAGCAGAAATTGCTGCAGCATGAATCTTAATAGAAGAGAAGGACAAACCTTTGTCCAGTAACTCAGCAAGATATTGAAGAACCACACTTAAATTAGGCTTAGCAACATCAAATTCCTTTGCTGCACTCCAAAATAAAAATCTCTTCCATTTATCTGCATACTTTCCTTGTACTAGGCCTTCTGGCCTCCAAAATAACATTCAAAACTTGCTGGAAGCTGAGACCCTCCAGGGTTTAAAACAGAATATGCCAGGCTGTTAGGTGAAGAGAGTGAAGTTTGACATTGAGTAAATGGCTGTTCTCTTGAGACAGCAGGTGTGGAATCAAGGCAAAGGCCATGGAGGCTCCAACCAGACTTCTCAGTAATGGGTACCAGTGCTGTCGAGGCCAATCTGGAGCTATTAGAATCATCTTTGGCTTGTCCTGTCTGACCTTTAGGAGTACCTTTGGGAGGAGAGGCAGAGGTGGAAAGGCATACACATGAAGATTGCTCCAATTGAAAGAAAGAGCATCCACTTTCCAAGCTGTGGGATGAAACCTTTTGTGCAAAACTTTGGCAGCTGGTAGTTTAGTGGAGAAGCGAACAGATCTATGTCTGGAGTTCCCCATGACACTGTCAATTTCTGAAATACATGAGGATCCAATTTCCACTCGTGGGGATCCATAATTGCCTGCTCAACACATCTGCTAAGGAGTTCTGTGCTCCCGCAGAAACCTTGCCTGAAGATTGAGCTGTAAACTGAGAGCAGTCTCCCACAAAATCATTGCTTGTCTGCATAGAGGATAAGAATGTGTTCCCCTTGCTTGTTGATGTACCACATGACAGTTGTGTTGTCTGTTAGAATCAACACCTGCCCTGGAAGAAGTAAATCCTTGAAAGCTATTAATGCAAATTGGACTGCTAACATCTCCTTCAAGTTGATATGTAGATGTTGTAGTCTGGCAGGCCACGTGTCTTGTATCCACTTTCCATTTAGATGCGCTCCCCAAGCTTTGTCTGAGGCATCTGTCGTTAGAATCTGACTCGCCTCTGGCCGGGTCACAGAGAGTCCCTTGTTTAGGTGACATTCCTGAGCCCACCACAAAAATTCCTTTTGAATGCAAGGTACTATCTGAATGACAGTGTCCATATCCTGGCAGTGCTGTGTCCATACATTTTTGAGATACCATTGTAGCTTCCTCATATGCAGTTTGGCATTGGGAAGCACCAGAATACAAGATGCCATGAACCCCAAGGCTTGAAGGACTGTCCTTGCAGTCAGCCTGGACTGATGAGACAATTGATGGAAGTAAAGGGAAAGATTCTTTTGTTTGTCCGGGGTCAAAAAGGCCATCTGGGATGCTGTATTCAGTCTCACACCCAGAAAGCACATGTCTTGAGAGGGTACTAGACTGGACTTTATTTCGTTCATAGAATACCCCAGGCATCTTAGCACTGCTATCACATATTGCAAATGATGAAGAAGCACGTCCCTTCCTTTGGCCAGAATCAGGCAATCGTCCAAATAAGGATAGATCTGTATTCCTTTTAGCCTGAAGAAAGCTATCACTGGAGCCAGAACCTTTGTGAACACTCTGGGCAGTAGATAAGCCAAAGGGCAATGCAGAGAACTGATAATGAGAAGTCCCAGCTCGAAAACGCAGATACTTCCTGCAACTTAGCCTGATAGGAACATGAAGGTAAGCTTCCTTGAGATCCAGAGTCACCATCCAGTGATCTTTGCCCAGCAGAGGTAAAAGCTGTTGTAACGTCAACATTTTGAACTTGGGAATGTCCAGATAAGTGTTGAGGATAGATAAATCCAAAATTGGTCTCCACGTGTTCCCCTTCTTTGGTACTAGGAACAGGCGAGAATAAAATCCTAGGCCTACTTCTGGCAGAGGGACCGGCTGTATGGCCCCTATTTGCAGCAGCAGAGAAATTTGTTTGTGAGCCTCTATTCTTTGCTGAGGAGGAACGTCTGGCATGCCTTTGAAAGGAGGCAAGGTATGGAAATAAAACCTGTAACCTTGGTGTATAATATCCAATACCCATCTGTCCTGGGTAATTAAACTCCAATTTTCTTTGAAGAGTGCCAACCTTCCTCCCAAAGGTGCTGCCAGACAAGAAGGCTCTGGCAGCTGAAAAGGTAGGTCATTGGGCCTGTTTACGAAAGGACTGGCCCCTGCCCTCACCAAGACTGTGCAGGTGAACTCCCTGTTCTAGGTCTGAATGAGCCCTGAGCTCTACCCCTACCACGTCTAGATCTTCCCCTAGACTGTGAATCATAAGAAGGGTACGTCCACCCCTTAGCAGGCCAATTCCTACTAAACTTCGGAGGTTGAACTTGCAAAAAATCTTTAACAGTCTGCACAGACTTAGCCTTGTCTTCCATTTTCTTTAAAACTGCCTCCACAGGTGAACCAAACAATACATCAGACTGTAAAGGAGCATCTAAAATCCTTGTCTTAACATGGTCAGATAAGTTCTGATCCCTCAGCCAGGCGTGCCTGCAAAGAACTGACCCAGTGGCAGCCACCCTAGACGAGGCCTGTACAGCATCAAATCCACATTGTAAAGAATGCTTACCCACATGTTCAGAAACATGTACCAAATCTTGTAATTCTTTACACTCAATGCCTTCCGCCAGAGCATCTACCTTAGACTTCAATTGAGAAAGAAGATAGTTTTGATATTTCAACATGTGAAACTGGCAATTCAAAGCCCTCATAGCTAAGGTGGAAGAAGTATAGACTTTCTTTCCCCATCTATCCAAAGCTCTGGCCTCTTTATCTGGAGGAACCGGATTCTTTACCACAGAGGCCTTGACACCCTTAGGTCCCTGACTAACTGTTTCTGGGTCCGCCCTAGGACTCTTATACAGATATTTATGAGCTTCAGGCACCCTGTAATACCTGTCCGGTTTAACAGGAGCAGGAGGCAAAGAATCAGGATTAAGTGAAGCCTCTGCAAACACATCTTCCACAACATCCAGAACAGGTGGAATAGCCAAAGGCCTATGCTGGGGTAAAAGCAAAAATTCCCTAAGCCTTTTCCTGGAATCTGAGAAGTCCTGACCTTCCCACTTAAAATGTTCCCTCATAGAATGAAGAATCTCTGAAAGAAAAATCCTCTGGAGGAGAAGCAGAAGGAGTAGAATCATCCACATCAGAATCAGAATAAGGAGAATACTCCTGCAAGTCTTCAGCCGAAGACTCTGAAACATCCGAAACCTGCTCAAAACCCCCCAACTCTGGTTCCACCCTAGGCCTCTTATCAGGAGGGGGCAAAGAACCTCTAATCAAAGTAATTAAATCTTCTGCCATTTTGAGCATGTGCTTCTTGGGCATAGATCCTGAAGAACTAGGAGTGACACCAACAGAAGCTAAACCTGGCCTGCCTCTGGGAGAAGCCTTGGAAACAGAAGGAGAGGGCCTAACCACCCTAGGAAGGGAAGGAAGTACAGTAACCTGAGAAGCCCCTTCAGCCTGACCTGCCTCCTGAGAGGCCACATCCTGCAATATCAAAGTCTCCCCCTGGGACTCCAGAGAAGCCTCGGTGGAACCACCGGTTCCACTGACCTCTAAAGAACCGGCGTCCGTACGGACGACTCTTCTTGCCTGGGTTTAGCTGCTTTGTCTTTGCGCTTCTTCGAAGCGGGCGTCGGAGCATCCGACGGCATATTGTAATTGCACCGCTTCCCAAAGACCAACCTGGCACAATCTAACCTTCGCTTAATAGTGCGCTTGTTAAACCTAGCACAAAAGCGACACCCAACAACGTCGTGCTCAGGCCCCAAACAAGGAATACACAAAGTATGATAATCTCTATGCGGTATCTGCTTCCCACAAGAAATACAGTTATTCACTTTTTCTGACATCCGGTAAACCACTGAGGCAAGAAAAACTAAAATATTCCCCAACGGGTACTTAGCCAACTTTGAGTCGGTCTGAAACAAGAATTAGAAAAATTTCAGAACGCCGAACGGCACTTGCAACGCTGCTTCTGCATCGGACCATGCGGCAAAAAAGACTGAGGATATGACGTCGGTCATGCGCATTTGTACCCTGACGTCCTGATGTCAGTCTTAAGCGCCTTGACCGACGTCAGCCTAATACTTTGATATTCGGGCCGACCGAGGACAGCGGACTACCCAAGTGTAAGGACTGCAGCAATGTGAGATGAAGAACATCACAATTATGTACACCACTGACTTAGTGTAAATATTTAAAACTAAAGAACTTTTTTTTTTTTTTTTTTTTCTTACACAAGATTGCCAGAAAGAGAAAGGGAAAAAAGGAGGGTCAAGACCCTCTAACTTAAACGGGTACTTGACCCACACACAACCACTAAAGAAATAGTAACCACAGGGGAAGGCCCCTCTAACTTAAACGGAACCTTCTCTGACAGGAAAAAAACACGAAATTTTTACCAAACCTAATGAAAAACACTCGTACACAAAGAATAGCCGTTAAAACAGCTTTTGGGTTTAAAAGAAGTAAATACTGACAGGAAAAAAGCCTAATATATAGTACTTAGCCCAGCCAATGTTGAGACCACGTCCAAGCTCTGTAAGCGGCAAACGAGATCTGGGGGATTAGTGGTGGTGCATCCTGGGATAAAGAAAGCTCAGCCAATTAGAGGCCTTGCTCTATAGCATAAGCGTGCCGAGTCGGAGCCGAGGGATCGGCTCCGAACCCATCAGTCAGAATGTAGGCGAGATAGGATCACATAACATCACCTTCTTTATGTAGGATAGCTGGTTTGGAGCCCAAGTGTAACAAGACCACAGAAACTACCTATAACTAACAGAAACAATTTAATATAGTGCAAGTGACTAGTTAAAGCAGCAACAGACAATATATTTTTTTGAAACTGCAAAAGAACAGTGACAATATATTTGTGAAGTGCGAAAAGATACTTATAGCCTTTTGTGTGCTTCCCAGCTGAGAGAGATAAGGTAAACACCTACTGCTACTAGATGAATAATCCCAGTCCTCCTAATGTAAAAACACAATAAAGGAGTGTCTGAAGTGAAATGCTACCACAAACAAACTTAAAAAATATGGATATAGCCATGTACTTTAAACAGCTTATAAAAGTGTGATTATTCAATAAAAGTCTTTCCTTTGTATAAATGAGCCAGGAGTCACTCAATTGTACAGAATTTATAAAGGCACTAAAAACAAGATAAACTGATTAATAAGTCCCCCAGCCAATAAAATTACATGCAGAAATCTCAAGTGTTTCCCCAACCTAAACAGACCAGGCTACCTCCCAGTGCACTAGATTAGACATGTCCAACCTGCGGCCCTCAGAGCTCTTCCATGAGGCCCTCGACCTCTAACTGCAACATCGATGTATGCATGCCCTAAAACACATTTTTTGTTTTGTGTTTTTCACTCCCGTGACCTGTAACTCTAACGTCGGTGTGCGGATGTGCCAAAGCACCCTTCCAGTTTTGTTTTTGCGCCAAAAAAGGGTCAGTGTGTTTACGCCATTATTTTGCACCAAAGATTCAGTGTGTGTTCTCGCTGAAGAGGGACTCGCGTATGGATTTGCTGCCATTGCCTTTGAAAGGGACAGCACTTACCTGAGTTAGTAGGAAAGTACGGAGTGAGTGAGTGAGTGAGTGAGTGAGTGCATGCATGAAAGCAGAATGTTTGTGTGCGTGAAAGTAGAAGAAGAGTGTGTGTGTGTATGTATGCATGACAGAGAGAGAGAGAGAGACACATGCACAAAGAGGCTAACGATGATCAGTCTACCTACTGAACAGAAACAAGTTAGCTCACAAATATATCATACATTAAAAGTACACTTTCACTAAACTGCGGCTTTCCTGACAGGGAGAGTGTTGTATTGAATATGAAATCATACCTCTCAACTGTATGGATTTTCGAAGAATGTCTGGATTTTTGCCTCATCTTCCAAGTTGTGTCTTTTGCTTAGGAAATAAAAGTAGTCATCCAAGGTAATGCAGTTCCAGGGAGTAAGAATGAGAAAGCAGCCTAGGGTTAGTGGGTCAGCAGTGGATTGACTGTGTGAGACTGTAGCATATAAAGTTGCATTGTTTTTTTCTGACAAACAAAACAGCACCCAGTACTGTTTTGTCATTGGTAGGTTCTAAGCAGTGGCAGATTGGACAACAGTAAGCACAGCTTTGGTGGATCATCAATACTGGCAAATCAGGTGGGCACAATGTCATTTTTTAAATGTTGGGGGTTTTAGTGTGTATGTGTGTGCTTATGTGTTGGGAGTGCTGCAACAGTAGATGATTATTAAAGACAAGAGACTTACGGACTGTGGAGAATGTTTCTTTGTTTCAAAACCTGATACTTGGGTACTAGGCATGCCAAAAGTAGATTTTGTAAGACTTAGCTTCTTGCCATTTAAGTGGATGGATATTTACATTTAATGGACAATGCTAGCAGTATTAGTGTGGGCCTGTGGGGTTCTGAAGGATGCCAAGTCTACCACTGCCAATGTCTTGTAAAGTGACCTGGAAATGGATATTGGGATGTTACTGAAGAAATACAGTAAGTGGGCTTAGAAATATAGTTTAATTAAACAAAGTGCACTTGCAATTTACAGGCCATAATTTAATTTATTTCAGGTAGTCCAGATCCTGGTAGATTGTATATCATTAGACTTAATTAGAGATGGCTGTCACTCTGGGGAAATGAGCAGGCCCTAGTTTCAGTGAAAGCTCTGTGGTTGTTTGCAGGTAGGAAGTTGCAGGATGTTGATGCAATGTATTTTATTTATTATTTTTAATACATTTGTCATTTCAAAGCATGGTTTTCTTTGCTGCAAAAGAAGGCAGGACTGAATGAGCCATATAATGCTTAACTGACAATGATGGGATAGAAAGATTATAAGTAATGTATAATGTTTGCAGCTACAGTTGTTTCAATGGTGTCTGTGATGCATAACTATTTTTGGGCCTGTGTCCCACTTTTATTTTTCGCTTTGTCCAGATTTCTTGCTCTAAGGTTGAGAGGTCTGGTTCCATACTAAATCAGAAGGTTGTATTTACCTTGGAAGACTTTTCAGCATAATTATGAGAAACAGAGCCTTTTTAATATCTCTGCTTATTTCCAATATAAACTGCAATGTAACCTTGCAAATAACTTTCTTATTAAGCTACTTTAATTCTTTTGGAATTGACAGTTATGCTTCACTAGTTCAGACGTAAGCATAGAGTCCTAGTGTGACTTTGATTTGAACTAAGCAGAAACCTCATGGACCCACATGAGTGGAAACTGGAACCAAGGATTTTCAGCATGTTGACAAGCGAATGGGGGAACCCAGATATAGATCTGTTTGCCTCCCCCCAGAACACAGAGACCTGTGGTTTACTTATCACAATAACGTTTCTGTGTTTCTGGGTGTATAATCAATTTAACAGTTTTAAAGATGTTTTCCAAAAATAAATAAATACATAATAAATAAAAAAATAATCCTCTCTGCACTTTGAGCTATTGACAAAGTCTGGGAATTTGTTTTTTCAAAAGCGAAGGTCAGCATTACAGCTTAGTAAACTGTCAGTCTGTGAATAACTTTTGCACAAATTAAAATGTCTGAATGTCAAATGGCTTTAGATTGGAGGGAAGTTACGTGTTTACTCCAGTATGTAGTATGATCTTAGAGAGTTTACGGTTTTCTTATCGATTTACTTTTTGCTGAGCAGTTGTTTGTTGATTTATTGATGGTGGGAAATTGCATGGATGAATCCATCTCTATTATAATTTTTTTTCAGATATTTTGACTTCCAGACAATTAGATTCAGTGAATGTGTGTCATGTGATTACTGAGGTTGCCTATTTTACAAGTAGGGGCTTTTTGTGTGTGTGTGTGTGTGTGTGTGTGTGTGTGTGTGTGTGTGTGTGTGTGTGTGTGTGTGTGAGAGAGAGAGAGATTTAATATGTATACTGAATATATTTTTTGCAAATGAAATTCTTAGTTAAATAGGCCCTTCTTCTTGGGCAAGCAGACTTGAGTAACCAATATTAGATCTTACCCATCCAGCTAGGAAAGGTTAGTATGTAGATTTTCCATCTGGTTTGATGAAGGCTATGCTACTTACTCAAGGAGTACCTTTATGGCTATCCATCCAGCCATCCAGTTGTCGTGTTGTTGAACTACATTGTCTGATAATGAGAGGAGCTTTTTAAAGAAGTTGAAGTTTTTTGTGTCAAGAACCTGTCCATACAAAGTGGCTTGTTTATGTTGTAGTGAAGGCTGTGGTCTTTGTAGTGAGCATTTTAATTATAACCATTACTTCTGGGTAAATAGGAAGTCTCTTAAGGCAGGATCTTTCTTTGCCTGGAAAACAAGCCAGTGATAACATTTATAGGGGCCAGTGAGAGACAGAGGAAAGCAATACGTTTTTTAGTCTGTTTGGATAACTAAGTGAACTTAGTCCTTTGATCTTTTTTGTCAAACATGGTTGTAGTCTTTCTTTTGGAAGGGTGTTTTGCTGAGGCATATGCAAAAAGAGGCATTGCACTCAATAATGGCTCTTGTAAAGGAAGAATACAAGGATGTTATGACCACCTTGTCCCTGGATGAGGTATCCTTACTAATGAAGTGGGTCATGTAAAAAGCTTTCTGTACAACGGAGACAACATGGTAGTCAAAAGTCAGGTTTCTATCAACCTGGGTGCCCAAGCACCTCACAACTGATTGTGTGCTTACAACATTGTTATTAATGTGATAATTTGTGGGGACATCACACTCCTCAAAGTGGATGATGATGCATTTTTTGGCATTTAGCTTAAGGCCATGTTTCTGGCACCAGTTACTTGTTTGGGTGAGACCGTCTTGTAGCTTATTCAGAATTGTTTTATTAAGTCAGTAATGTGCATTCTTTACTTTATTGCAAATTTGTTGGCTTATTTTTGTGGATTATAGTATTGTAGGACTGCTAATGTTGACATTTTACGTAGTTGGACTGGTGGAGTGGTTTTCCAAGTGAGAACTGCTAGTGCTGTAGTGAATATCTATTTATTTATAAAAAATATAGATTAACTAAGATGCTAGAGTTAACTGTAAGATTAAAGAATTAGAATGAGAATTATAATTTTAAGGCAAATATTAGGCATTTATTATATTTATTCATTGTTCAAATGCACCTACAGTACAGCCAGGAGGTCGACTTTGTTCTCGCGTGGCAGCGAAAGAGTTAACTATATGATATATTTTATATGCGGCCCCAAGACCATTTCTGTTCACTCAATGCGGCCCCAGCAAGCCAAAAGGTTGGACACCCCTGGATTGATGTAAAATAAGTGCTTGCTAGACTATAGAAATATATCACTTTATCCAACAGCTAGCTAGATGATGAAGTCAGAGCAAGTAAATCGGTAGAACAGACAATGAGAGGCAAAATGAGCTTTTTTCAATATATGCACAAGGAAAGACAAATGATTGATCATGTCAACAGCAGTGTAGAAAGGGGAGGAGTTTATTAAATTCAATTTACATTAGGGTTGGGTAGCTTAAAATCACCATACCTGGTTTGAATGTATATCTGTTGTATAGTCCTCACAAATGTTATTAGGAGGTGCCGACGTTCTGTTGTATAGTCCTCACAAATGTTATTAGGAGGTGCCGACGTTCGTTTTCAACTCTGCCTATTTCCTTTTTTCCTGAAGTGCTAGACCCTTGGGTAATTTCTTGAACTCTTATGTTTTCTCTTTAGTCAACTTCCAGGTCTTCAGCCTAGTCTCTGTTGACCTTAAGAGCCTACTCTGACCACTGCTTGCAGATGATTGTGGCAAGCGGTGGTTTGTGCTGCTGTCCAACTGTTTCATTGGGGATAATTTTGCAATCAATGATTTTACTCCAGTGCGTTTTCCTCACTAGAAGAAAGTCTAACTGAGTTGCATGTTGGGCACTCTTGCATGTGATTTTGTGACTGTCTGTATTGCTTTACCATGTGTTGACCACAATCAAGCCATTTGCTAGACATAAGTCTATAATGGTCTGTCCTTCTTTATTCCTGTTACCCCACCTATGTGGACCCAGACAGTCCTCAGATCCTGCACTGTCTGTCTTGATATGTGCATTCAGATTGCCCATTATCAACACCAATTCATGTTGTCCTGCTTTATCTGGTCAGTCCTGCAACTGCTGACTGAATGCACTCTTTTCCTCACTATCACAATCCTGCTGAGGGACATAGGCTGAGATCATGATTGCTGCCCTATGCTTACACTGGCGTCTCATTGTCATGAGTTTGTCACCAACTCCGATGACATCCCTCACTGTTGCCTGAAGCCTCTCCCTCATCACAGTTCCCACACCATTTCTAGCCTGTCCTCCTCCTAAGTAGTAGATTCTTGATCATCATCACACACACACACACACACACACACACACACACACACACACACACACACACACACACACACACATCACCTGCCTTTACACATACTTCAGTGGGTGACAAGGGCACATGCCACAAGGCCTGCAATGGATTCATCTATTCTGGGTAATGTTTTTGTAACTGGTGACTATTATGAGGTACACTGACATTACTCTCATGTAACTAAACAAGAAAAAGGAGACAGCTGTCTTTCCTCAACCAGGATCCAAAGGTTCTTAGATCCTTCTGTTCTGACAAACACAACTAAGTAGTACTGGATGATTGACCTATCAGTGAACATCAGATAACTGAATGCAGTCTCCCTGGTCAAAACTCCTTAAACATATAGGTGAAATTTCTTTATATCAATCAGGTCTATTGGGAGATCACAGTTATAAGAGTAATTTTTTCAGCCTTGAATGGTGTTCTCTTTTCCCTGGCGGTGGCCTACATAGTGGTGAATGACCTTAGGCACTACACCCAAGGGGAGATTCAAAAGGATTTAATTGACCTTACTAAGTACATATCTGAGGCAAGAAAGACACTGGTTTTGAATGGTATCTTACCATCACTTAGAATGATGGCAAAATTAAAAGACTTGATAACTGACATCAGTATTTGGCTTAGTAACTAGTGTCATACTAGGGGATTTAGTATGCTCCTGCTTAGGAAGAGATGGCTGACAGACCCTCCTACTTTGCAAAGGGTGTTCTCCACCTCTTCTACCAGGGCACATGTATACTTGCTAAAGCATTTGCTGCCCCATAGTGCCTTTTATTAGGCATGGTCTTCCTACTTGACATTCCCACCTGGTATATTCTAACCCAGGACATATTCGGGTGGCTCCACTCAGTGCCAGATGTCTTAACAAAAAGCTGCCTGAGCCTGAGGTCATCTAACAATTCAAACACATATGCATATAGTAAGACAGACTTACACTATAACGTACACTGAAAACACCCCATCTATTCCACAGACGACGCAGTGGTGCAACAGTAGCATTGTTGCCTCACAGCAAGAGGTTCACCGGTTCAATTCTCGGCTGTAGTGCCTTCTGTGCAGAGTCTGCATGTTCTCCCTACGTTCGTTTGAGTTTCCTCTGGCTGCTCTGGTTTCCTCCCACATTAGAAAGACATGCGTCTGGAGTGTTCCTCCCCGGGCCTCTGCTGAAAATTGGCTTTGTTCCAAGTCGGACTTTCCCAATTAACAAATGTTAAATAAAATAAATAAATATTCCTGGATCTAGCATCTATCATGCATTCTAACTACCAGGCAACTGTGACTGAGTGTCATTCTTTGTCAGAGACCCCCAGCACCACCATCTACTACAAGAATTTGATAACTAACTCGCCAACACCAAACTGGGTGAGCAAACACAATGAGGAACATACTCGAAAAACCTACAGGAAACATCATTGACAAAGCATTTTTGTAAGGGGGCAAGCCCCCCTGCCTCCCCCCATGCTGAGGAGTTTGTCTGTCACACCTTCTTATTCATAAATATTTTCTTCATGGCTACACGTCTCTTAGGAAAACAGAACACCATCCAAGGCTGGAAAAATCACTCTTATAACTGTGATCTCCCAATAGAGCTAATTAATATAAACAAATTTCATCTGTATGTTTAAGGAGTTCTGACCAGGGAGACTGCATTCAGTTATCTATTATTCACTCATAGGTCCATCATCCACTACTATTTAGTTTTCAAAAAGTGCTCTCATCAGAAAAAGGTCAAGATTAAATTAAGAAAAGAAAACTACTTTATCATCACAATTCCCATATGCAGCTGTGAACACAGCTTAATCTCAAAACGAAACGCATAACATGGTATTCTTTAATAATACTGAAACCTGAAAGAGGAGATTCTGAATTTAAGATATTAATAAACAGTGACGTGATTGCTTATCTGCTAGGCATAGTAAATGTACTTGTAGGGAAAAATATGCAGACTTTACAATAAACTGAGGCATATGCCAACATTATTATAGCTACGGCAATTATACCTGATGTCACAAGTACAACCGAATACTCAATTCCATGGGACCATACAATGCACCTGGTGGTTTCATATACAGAATCAAGAAAAACCTAGCTAAAGTCATGTTTAACAGAATGTTAGCATATGGACTTATCTCTGCTCTGTGGTAATAAGCTGCAATGGTACATAAGGTACACAAGTGCATATGTTCATAAAGTGTGATCACATCAGGCCCATTCATTTAGATCCATGAGCTTGATCAGTGTTCTGTGTAAAAAAAAACAAAGTGGGTACAGATAAAATTGAACTCTTCCAAAATGATCTAGTGACCCAATTTCTGTTAGATGTAGAACAATATGGGCTTGTAAAAAGAAAGTTTGCCTCTGGAAGCTTGCAATGTCCTTTCACAGCAGCACTTTATGAAGGACTGGAAATGCATACTCCTGATCTTTACCTTGATAAAGCATTCAACACTATCATTCCTAACTGATCTTAAAAGCCTTAATCAATATCAATCAAGTTAAACCAAATGCCAGAATGAGTCATATCCTTGCTCTATGGTAACAGGCTGTAGTGCTACCTGTTCACAAAGAGACAGGATCATATCAGAACCAAGCAATTTTAGACCCATCAGCCAGACCAGTATTGAATGTAAAATCGTTGTCCAAGCTAGAGAGTAATGGAACTTACCCAAAATGACAAAAGGGACCCCTACACCTGTTAGATATGGAACAGTACGGGTTTGCTAAAACAAGTCTTCCCTTTTGAATCTTGCTGCATTCTTTCAAGAGGTAAAAGGATAATTTGGTTAAGGACCAACAATAGATGCTCCATATACCCCCCCCCCACCTCATCCGTTCCAGCTCTCCTAGTGTCCTCATCCATCTATGGGTCTACCTTATCCTCCTTCCTTCCCTGGAATTCTCCAAGTGACCTGGGGCCAACATGGATCTTATGGGCATCTTCTGAGATGGTGCCAGCAACTGCTTGTGCTGTTGGGGGGGGGGTTATATTGTGACCTGCCCTTGTTACCCTCATCTTCAATGAACACCCTCCCCTCTGGATGGGCATGCACATACTTTCCTGGCAGCACCTCACACACTCAAGGTGCTAACTGAATTTGGGTCACATGGGCCATAGTTTGGGCTTCACCCTCTACACCAACCCACTGCTTACATGCTCCTTATCTTGACATAGCTAAGTCATGTGACACTATTCTGCAACCAAGAATGATTGACAACCAACACACAAGCTAGTATCCTAGTTTCACTGCAGTAAGGACTGGCCACACACAGGATGTGTGCAATTCCAAGACAGACATAGTACTAGCACAGAATGCCATCCAGCTGTGCTGGGCATGCTATATGTTAATGGACATATGATTTATTTATTTAGTTAGTTAGTTGACATTTGGGTTGGTCCAGCTGGGACAGAGACCTTTTTCAGTGGAGAACCGGGAAGAAAAGCTCCACAGTAAATACATACAATTAAGTTGACTTAGTACAAAGGCAATAATACAAAATCTCACATAGTCATATACAATAGAAGGTTTAACATACATGGCAATTAGAATCTACATTTCAGCACAAGTAGGTATAGTACAGAGTACAAGAAATAATATAGATAAAATTTACAAGACAAAGAATAGTGGTTACACTGTAGTTAAAGGTATGTGAGTAAGAGTTTTTAAGCTTAGTCATTTAACTGTTGCAAAGTTGTATACCAGAACAGATTAAACTGGCTGTGAATGGGAGAAGAGGTGGTCAAGAACAAAAAGAAGCTTATAACAGTGTAGGTTAGAGGCAGAGAGGTAGGAAAGTTGGCTTACAGTGTTGAAATGAATAGTGATTAGGAGAAAGGTAGGGTTTCACTGATGTGGTAGAAAGGTAAGAGATAGAATAGCTTAGACTAAGAGATGGGTCAGTCAGGGAGAAGATAGCATCAGTCAGGGGGGAGATACCATAGACATAGTTTATTTTTGCTTAAGTGATTTTTTATTGCCTTTCTGAATTTGGGTTTGGGTCTAATGTGTCAGATGTTTAGTGGTAGTTTATTGCAGTAATCAGCAGGCTAACAGCTATAAAGGTTTTCTCGTATGTTGATCTTGGGTTTGTGAATGGACATGAGATGTTTATCAGAGCTCCGGAGTGTTCTTGCTGCGGTGTAGGAGGAGATGATAGATGTGATGCTGGGGCAGACAGTGGGCTGGTATAGAACAGAATGAATTATCTGAAGCTGGGGAAATTCTAACCAGTTCAGTTTTCTGAGTGCTAAGCAGTGATGAGAGGAGTATGGTAGTTCGACAGAAAATTTAGCTACCTTGTTGTAAGTGAATTCTAGTTTAGAAATGTGTGGCCTATAAACTGGTGAGAATTTGACAGCGGTACAGAAGGGTTGGTAACAGGCAGGCAAGCGATAGAGCTGTTTTAGCTTTACTTGAGAGAAAGTTTTTGTTTCTATAAAGGAGACGAAGTTTTTGATGGGTTTGCTTAATGTTACTTAGAAAATGCAGGCCAAATTTTAGCTGGTTATTAATAATGACTCCTAGTAGTTTGATGTGGCTTTCTACTGTGATGGGTGTGTTATTGTGGGAAGTGATGGTGAAGGATGGTTTCAGGTGGGACATTGTTTTTGGTATGAAGAGTAAGAATTTGGTCTTCTTTGGATTTAATATTAGATAGTTTTGGTTGAACCAGTTTTCACTAGACAAGAAGGAGTCCTATCTTGTAGTATGGGGTTCGAGAAGGGTATCAGCAATGGTGATGACTGTGGAGTCATCTGAATATTGGACTAGTGATGAGTGTGGGGTACAGGTAGATAACTAATTAGCAAAAATTTTAAAAAGCAGTGATCCGAGACTTGACCCTTGGGATACTCCCATCTGTATAGAGAGTTCGGGGGAGATAGCAGAGCTCCATTTAACAGATTGAAAATGGTTGCTGAGGTAACTAGAGAACCAGGAGATAGTGGTGGCAGATAGGTTTAATTGAAAGAGTTTTTCTAACAGTAGGGGGTGGGAGACAGTGTCAAATGCCTTTGAGAGGTCAAGAAATGCCTTTGAGAGGTCAAGAAATGCCTTTGAGAGGTCAAGAAAGAGACAGGGGACTAGTTTATTCTGGTCTCTGGCTTGTGAGGTGATATTTGTGAAGGAGATGAGAGCAGATGGTGTCAAATGCCTCTGAGAGGTCAAGAAATGCCTTTGAGAGGTCAAGAAAGAGACAGGAGACTAGTTTATTCTGGTCTCTGGCTTGTGAGGTGGTATTTGTGAAGGAGATGAGAGCAGTAGAGGTACTATGGCCAGGGCGAAAGCCATGTTGGGTGGGGGTGATTAGGTTCTCTTATGTAAGGTATTGTAGGATTTGTTTGTGTACACATTTCTCCAAGATCTTAGAAAGGGATGATAGAATTACTGGATAGTTCGGTGGAGTTGCCTACTTTATGGGTGGGAAGAGTGTAGAACTTTTTTGATATGGCTGGGACTTTAGCTTCAGTAATAGATTGGTTGATGAGAATAGAGACGGGTAGGGCTAGGGAGTTGGTAGCTAGTTGGAGAAAGAGTGGAGGGAGACCATCTATTGAGGGAGAACCAGGTTTAAGCTTAATGAGCAGTGATTTTATGTATCTGGTGGATACAGTTTTTAAGCAGAAAGCAGAGGAGGTGTTAAAGGGAACAGGAGGGAAGGAGGGTGGGGTGGAGTTAGAGTTTGGATGGTTGATAAGTTTACTGATGGAGTCTATGAAGTAGGAGTTAAAGTTAACAGTTTGGAGGGGAGTGATAGAGGGGCTTGGCTGGGGAGTGGATGGGTTTCCTGGATGAAGGATTTGATTAACTGTAAGCCAGAATTTCTTTGGGTTATGTAGGTGCATTTCGGGGGTTTGAGTAGTAGTTTCCCTTGTTGATAATTGCTTTCTTAGTAAGGTTACAAAGTTGTCTATATTGTTGGAGGTGAATAGGCAGTTTAGTTTTGGTCCAGAGCTTCTAATTTTTGTCCCTTTGAGCCATTACGGAGTGAGTGGAGGGAGTTAGCCAAGGGGATATGGCAGATTTTATTCTGACAATGCGTATGGGGGCAAGGGAGTTGAGTATGTTAAGGAATATATTATTAAATTCCGTGACAGCTTCGTCGAGGCATAGCTGTCTGAGAAAGGACCAGTTGATAGCTGAGAGTTGACTGGTTTACTGGGGTCAAAGTTTTTTAGTTTATGGCATGCTTTGACTTTATGGGATTTTAGTATGTGTGGGCTAAAATGGAGGACTTTGGTTGGACAGTGATCACTGGGGTGTCAGGTAGGGTTTCGGGGAAGTGATATTTTTGGGGATGTGATACTAGGATCCAGTCAAGTATAGTGGATTTAGTGGTATAAGTAGGTATAGATACTAGTTTGGTGAAACCATGTAAGTTAATGGAGGTAGAGGGGGATACCATGGTTGATGTTGACATCTCCCATAATTATGGTCTCATTGTGGAGGTCAGAGGATAGAGAGGAAAGAATAATTTCCAGTACTGTGATGTTGTCACCAAGTAGAATGTAGACTGCAGCAATGTTGAGTGAGATGTGGGGATTAATTTTACAGTTAGCCAGAAGAAGTTCTGCAGGAGAGTGTGGAGGGGAGGGAGACATTAGAGGGGTTAGTGTGAGTTTTTCAGTGTACATGATAGTTACATCTCATCTTTTTTTTATTCAATCTAGCCTTAAGCTGTTATAGCCAGGGGAAGGATGTCTTTATCTAGAATGTGGGGTTTTAGCCAAGTTTTGTTAAGGGGAGTGTTGAGAGCTCCAAGTTTGGAATTCAGCAGTTTTGTTTACTAAGTTTCTCAGGCTAATGGAGTAAAGGGAGATGTGTTTTGGTGGGATATGGGAGAGGGGAGTGATGGTTTGTATGGAGATACCACCAGAGGGTGAGGGTAGACTTGGGCCAGGGTTGGGGTGTATGTCACCTGCGAGTAAAAGGGAGAGGACCATAGGGATTGGTTGAGGCTTAGGGGTATAGGTATACAGTAGAAGATATTTGGGTTTTCCTTTAGGCTGGGTCAGTTTAAATGTGCTAAGTTTTGTGTTAGGAGATAAGGTTTTGGATACAGTGTTGAGTGGTGGGGTTAAGAAGAATGAGGGACTTGAGGGAAGACTGGTGGATAGGTCAAGGTGGGTGAGTGGAAGTTGGGTTTTAGGGGAAAGTTATAAGAGGAGAGGTTGTAAAGGATAGGGTGGAAGTAGCTAGCAGTGCTAGTAGGAGGGAGTGGTGTGACATGGTGAACTGTATGTGAGTGAGGTTCTGATTGTGTGTGTGAAGGAGATGAAAGTAGGAAGGAAGCTGAATGGTTATAGATTAAAAGTAGAAGTAGACAGTGTTAGAATGTGTGCAAGTGAGAATGTGGCTTAATGAGTACAGTTACAGGTGGTAGTAAAGGTGGAGGATGGTGGAGAAGAGGGAGAAAGGAGATAGGAAGAAGTGGAAATGAGGGATGGGACTTTACGGGGTATGGTGTAAAAGGCTAGAGAATAAAGGAAATTATGTCAGGGGTGGGTGGGAATGGGGGTAGGGGAGTGAACCCGAGCATAGCAAGGGCGAACGGAGCGGGTTGGCACAGCAGAACAAGTTAAGTGGGAGGCAAGAAAAAAACAATCAGTAAGTGAAACCATTTTATTTTATTTTTGTTTTGCAGGATAGTATGCTGGTCTGGAGGGCAGGGATTTGAGGGAGAGTGAGAATAGGGAGACTGGAGTGAGTGGAGTTGAGGCGCCTAGGCTTTAAAGGACAGTGGTCAGAGAAGGCAGGGTAAAGGAGTCACGGGAAAGGTGTGGAAGAGGGCTACAAGTGAGAACAGGTATCTTGTGCATTTACACTGCCATCTAGTGGGCAAAGTAAGGGAATGCAAGTATAACCAGTAAATAAGTAGTCCAGATACAGGGAGGGAGAGAAAAGGGGGGAGATGTACGCCCTCGGGAGCCCTACTGCACATGTGCAGGCCCAGCTGAGTCTGATATATGGACTATTTATCTAAATGCAGCAATGACCTTATTTCTGTGCAAAAATAAAAATTAAAACACACACAGCAAAGTCTAACTGGATTAAAGGCTACAGTAACTTCAATAGTATATACGTTGCTGAAATAGGGACAATTCAGTCCCGTTTAATGGCCTGGAGATAGTTTCAGAGGTGGTGATTAAAAAAGAATGGTCAGTTTATTCAGGCCAGTGGGTAGAGGAGTATCAACTTGTTCCTGATCTTTGGTGGCTGAAAAAAAGTAAAAAAGAATGGTCAGTTTATTCAGGCCAGTGGGTAGAGGAGCATCAACTTGTTCCTGATCTTTGGTGGCTGAAAAAAAGAAAAAAGACAATTGCAGGTAAGCCTGAGGGCTCTGTGAGTAAGCAGTACTTTTTAGTTTGAGATGTTGAGATGCAGTAATAAGTGGCTGTTATGCTACACAGAAATTAAGTACAGTAAGTATGTAGTTCAGCAGTTGGTAACAGAGGAGAACAGGGAGAGAAGTTAAGATATGACAGGGGAAGGTTGTTAGTGTACTTGATTATAAGAGCACAAACTATGGTTGCCAGAGGAGAATCAGGAGAGAATGGTAAATGAGATAAAGTGGATTTAGATTAAAGGATAAAGAGGGTAGTAGAACATGAGAAACGCAGGATTATAAAGGCCTGAACAGTGCAGCAGCTGACAGTACAGCGGATGCAATATAAAGTTGCATTCGTTGGTTCAGCAATGTCGGGATGGGAGAGTGATATATATGAGAAAGGTACAGCGGGAGGGTTAAGAGGGTGGAAGAGAAGGGAATAGTGGAAAAAGAGCAGTTTGCAGCAGTAGGAGTAGGAAGAGAAATACTTTACATAACAGCCAGTTCTAGGATGTGAGCCCTAACAGCACTGATCAAAAAGCCATTACAAGTTACTGATAAACAGAAGATCACAAATGCAATTTAACACAGTTTTCAACCACAGTTCAGAAACATGCAAAACCCACTCGTAAACTCCTACATGTCGTAGTTAGCAGCACTTGGAATATATACACAGAATATGTAAATAGCAGAAGTAAGATTGACATTCTAGTGCACAGCTCTTTACACAGTTCTAGATATCTGCGAATAACAGCAGTAGTTTGTCTAGTTTGAAATATTTACAACTCTAGATAGTAGATAGAGTTTACTCATTGCAGTAGATTGGTAAGCTGGGTAAAGGTAAATTCTTACCAGGGAGCACGCATACCAAGGGCAGGAGACCATCCGATAAGGGAGAAAGCTACTCAAATTTAAAAATGGTACCTTAGGTTGACTAGGGTCTATTAGTAACCTTCTAAGGGGGGATGGAAGGGGAGGGGTAAGAGACAGGATCAGGAAAGGTGTGGGAGGGGAGCTGTGTAACTGTAGGGACTGGCCCAGCAGAACAAGGTAAGTGGGAGGCAGTAAAAAAAACAATCAGTAAATGAAACAGTTTTATTTTCTTTTGGTTTTGCAAGACAATAAGCTGGTATGGGGGTGGAGATTTGAGGGAGAGTGAGAATAAGGAGATTAGAGCAAGGGGAGTTGAGCCACCTAGGCCCTAAAGAGCAGTGGTCAGAGCAGGCAGGGTAAAGGAGTCACGAGAAAGGTGTGGAAGTGGGCTACAAGTGAGAGGTATCTTGTGCATTTACACTGCCATCTATTGGGCGAAGTGAGGGAATGCAAGTAAAGGAGGAGTCTAGATATGGGGAGGGAGAGAAAAGGGGGATATGAATGCCCTCAGGAGCCCTACTGGGTGTGTGCAGGCCCAGATGAGTCCAATGTACGGACTGTTTATCTAAATGCAGCAGTGACCTTATTTCTGTGCAAAAATAAAAATTGAAATGCACACAGCAAAGTCTAACTGGAATAAAGGCTACAGTAACCTCAATAGCACATACATTGCTGAGATAGGGAGATTTCAGTCCCATTTAATGGCCTGGATAGAGCCTGGAATGGTTCCCAAGTTTCAGAGGTGGTGATTAAAAAAGAATGGTCAGTTTATTCAGGCTGGTGAGTAGGAGGGAGCGTCAACTCGTTCCTGATCTTTGGTGGGTTGGTGAGATAGGAAGGATTCAGTCCTGTTTAATGGCCTGGATGGAGTCTGGAATGGTTCCCAAATTTCAGAGATGGTGATTAAAAAAGAATGGTCAGTTTATTCAGACCGGTGGGTAGGGGGAGTGTCAACTCGTTCAAGATCTTTGGTGGGTTGCTGAGATAGGGAGGATTCAGTCCAATTTAATCACCTGTGTGATGCCCCTGCACTGGCCCAATAATCAAGGAGCCTCAATCCTCACCACTAACACCAGTGAGGGGACGTGCACATTGGGAGGATGACAAATACACACACATTAAAGTACAATTTCCTTTAAGAGCACACAGAGATCATAGTCAGCCTGTGGCTGGTTTTTCATGCTCTCTCTCCAGATCCCCACTAAGACTACCCACTGGCACAGCTATAGGGTTAAGATCTCAGCCGAATGGTCAAGCCAAAACCTCCAGCACCCTCTCTGTCCAACCAGTGCTTCATGTCCCTGCCCAAGTAGCTGACACGCACTCACTTTGAGATTTAATTTATATACAAACACACAGACACTCCTGGGGAAGGCTGGCACAGGTTCAATAGCTATGCCCCCTTCTGTCAGACTGAAAGGTAGTACCAGCTACCACCAACCACCCTTACTAATGCCCTTCCCAAAGGGTAATAAATTCTGCTGTGTAATGTTACTGTTATCCAAATGGTAAGTGTGACCAACAGCAAGGCTATTTAAGAGTGGCCTGTACAGTGTTACCAAATACATATGCAAATAAGCTAACAGCTTAAATATCTCTAAACAAACCAACCACAATTAAAAGGTTTAAATATATTTAATAATAAATAATAAAAGGGCAAGACAATACTCAATAACTTAACACAGTGACAACAATGTTCAAAATCACAGGAAATACTTTAAAACAACATTGCAGGACAGTCTCACATAAATACAGAAAACATCTAAACTAATCTTGCTATATTCCTATCTATCTCTAAGAGAAATACTATACCTAAATCTTACTTACAGAGGCAGGCAAATGCAAGTGCTGAATGACTGTTTCTAGGGCCAAAGACAAATACAAAAATGCACAGACTTTCTCTCGACAGAGAGTTCTTAAATTACTATCAAACATTTCTGCTGGGTTATCGCAGATTACATCATTCTTGTCACCTCTGCCTTTAGTTCCCAAGCTAAAAGGAACTTAAATATAACACCTCTGTGTTAAAAATACTTATCTGATCAGACGTTTTGCCTAAAACTGGAAGTCATAAAACTGTTAAACACTTTTACCTTGGAAACCTGTAATTATTTCTGTTTCTAGACAATAGAAAGAATTTCTAGCTGCAGACATTCTGTCTCCAAGCTGAAACTGAGAGATACCACAGTTGTTAACAAATTCAATTTATTTTCTTAGAGTTTTGCAAGTTAATTCTGTATGTTCCAGCTTCTTACTATCAAAATATGCATTTGCACAGGCATATAGTTCATATACATTTCTGTTCTTTCCAGTAGGGTACACTGTGGTTACATTCTTGAAGCTCAGTACATAACATACAGTTTTCTTATATTTGTAAGACAAGAATACAAACCATATTACTATTCACCAGTAACATACAATTATTTACAAAATTCCAGTTAGCTGGTATGGCGGGCTTCACACCCTGGTTGGAGCATGGAATAGTTCCCAAGTTTCAGAGGTGGTGATTAAAAAATAATGGTCAGTTTATTCAGACTGGTGAGTAGGGGGAGCATTAACTCGTTCCCGATCTTTGGTGGGTTGTTGAGACAGGGAGGATTCAGTCCCGTTCAGTGGCCTGGATGGAGCCTGGAATGGTTCCCAAGTTTAAGATGGTAATGAGCAACAATATTAAAATGAGCAGTGCTGTGTATGCTAATGAGGCAAATCATAAATGCCAAGAAATGGACCTGCAACAATCATGTTACTGAACACAGACAAATTTTCATGTTCATGTAAAATAACTGAAACAAATGCTAGGGGTTACCATCACATTAGTTAATGTGTTCCTGCATGAAGTTATTATTGGTACTATTAGCCACAACGAGTGCCACAGCAACCTCAATGGTACCATGTCATCACACCAATAATTTCACACACTCCATGACATTGACACTGAGGACAGGGACATAATGCAAAATACTGTGGACATGGCTTAGCTTCATCTGCAGCCCCATGGGATTCATGGAGTAGCTTTCGCAGTGGATGCCAAGGAATGTGTGGCTTTATGTGTACTAGTTACAGAAACATTTTAGCAACCTTCTAGGGATTTTGAGGCAGTATCTCAGGCATTTGTCTCAAACATAAGGTGAGTATATGTGGTTTTCATACATCATGGAGGAGAGAGCAAACACCTTGAATGAATTCTACAATATAGCCCATTACCCAGAGGTAGTGGGTGCCATAGACGGCACCCACATTGAAATAAAGACCTCTTCTGGGGGATCAGAAAGGAAGTACATACGCCACAAAGGGTATCAGTTCAATAAGTGCCAGGTGGTCTGTAATGCACAGGACATCATCTACAATGTATCTGCAAGCCACCCAAGAAGTCAAAGCTTCTACATATGGCACACCCGTGACACCTATCAATTAATTGCGAGAGCTGATTTCTCCCAGGGGACATCTTATTGGTGAGGACAGACATGCCCTGTTGCCATGGGTGATGACACTGATCAGAAACTCATGGAATGAAGCAGATCAGGGGTACAGCTACACCCAACTCAAACAAGTGTCATTGTGAATCATGTGGTTTGCTTGCTGAATGCATACTTTTGCTGTCTGGATTCATCAAGTGGTGCCCTCAATATGATCCTAGCATGTGTGTCAGTATATGCAGTGTTACACAATATCATACTTAGGAGACAGTTACAGCAGGGTGGGGGCAGCTGCAGAAAGGGCAATACGCAGCACATCATACAATGGAGGCTGAGCTAGATGAGGAGCCAGCAGCAGGGGATGACCATGCTAGATGGCAGCAGGTGCAGTATGACATTGCACTGCCAAACAGGTAACAGCTTACACATAGGTTTGTCCAGCAGTACAGTACGTGCTGTTTGAAAATACACCGAAAATGGTAAACTACATGCTACAATTCTTAGCATCTTTTGAAAAACAAAAGTCTTCAATTAGTTAGCCCTAGCCTATTGTGGTACCCACCCAACAAAAATTACTTCAACTCAGAATCCCCCATTATTTGAAACAAACTCAATTTGTAAAAAAAAGTAATTATGAATGTTTTAGATATTCAGGATGTTGCCTCTAATTTCATTAACATAATTGTGTGGAGTCTGCATGTCCTCCCCTCGGTCGAGTGGCGTTCGAAAGACATGCGTGAATGGGCGTGCCTTCGTTGAAGGTTGGGCATCGGGCTGGCACCTCGGCACCATAAAAATCGACTGCCAATCATTGGCGGACCGGAGTTCCGCTGTGGCGACCCCTAACCGGGAAAAGCCGAAAGAAAAACAACATTAAATTGCTATAACATATATCTATCTATATTTCACCTATCTATGTTTAGCTGCTGTGTCATTTTTACTTATGTGTCTATAAGGTACACTGCTGTAACTTAATTGTTTATCTGTGTATTTTATAGCTTTCTGTACAATAACATTTACATATCTTGTTACACTGTCTGTTGTTTTTTGCGTATCCCTAAACTTTTACTTGCATTACTGTTGTACTTGCCTTGTGGCCTGGGTCACTGTTTAAACTGGTTATGAACCAGTCCTCGTACCCAGTTAACAAATGATAAGAACAGCTGCTATTCACCACATTTTAAGAAAGAAACAGATACAAAGTGGACACTGGGTCTTATAGTAAACCAAGCAACATAGTGACAGCTAAACATACCACTCACAGATTAAATTAATATTACTTTTTATTACAATGCTATTTTCAGTATCATTACTCTCAATGTTAAAAGAAATATCAGAATTTTGACACAGAGAAGTATTAGGAAACACTTAGATAAACCTCTTACCTATTTTGTTGGTATCAATTTCTCCCACAGATGAGTAAAATCAACCTTGTAATCCCAGCACAAATCAAAATTTCAGGTTAAACCCTTGACAGAACACTAGCAATTTTAAATCCCATAATTTGAAGAAACTCCGATGGATATCACAGTATGAATACTCATATTACTCAGAGCTAGTACCAGAAAGGTACCAAGATAAAATACTTGCTCATCGATAGGTACTGAGGTTCTTGTTCCACAGTGATTGAACTGGTGCGGTTTCATAAAAAACGTCTAACGTAATTAGCATCCATGCAATTACAGTGCTAAATAAATCCTAACTCTTTTATCGTTTACGGAATGTTGTACTTACAAAATAAAGGTTATATAGTACAGATTACGTAAACATCCAGATAAGTAGAACAGTAAGAATTACACGTGTACAGTACAGACATGACTACACATATACAGATAGGGGCAGCCTGCTACAAAGTATTATCATCAGTCAATATATTCAAGGCGCCTTTGGTTTAGCTATTCTTCTGGTCTGTCTTCATAAGACTGAAGCCATTTTTTGAATAACTGTGATTGGACTCTGGTCTCTGCGGAAACACCTGCCAAAAACTTCATTATGTTGCCCACGTTTAGAGTTTTGGCGGCCTGTATATCGCACCCTGATTGGACGAGGAACATTTTCCCCCAGGATGTTAATCTATCTATTGGTAATGCCCTCTCAAAAACAAATCGCCGTAGAGCTCGGACTGAAGAAAACTAAAGTCCGCTGTTAATTTATGCTGGCTAAACAGTGCTTTTGTTGTTTAGCCAGTGTAAAATAAAAAGAAGAAAAAAATTAAAATAAAAAAGCCCGCACGTGTGTGTTTATGTCTGTGTGTGACAGTGTATGAGTAAGAGAGAGAACGAGTTATTATTTTACACTTGCTAGGCAGCGGTTTTGCTGTTCAGCGAGTGTAAATCAATAAAACAGGAAAAATGTATGTGTGTTTATGTCGAACCTCTTAGGTTCATACTAGGCTATCTGCCCTAGGGCATTTATAAGCCTAGCCAGAGTGTGGTTGGCTTTCGCCACACATTTTAAATTAATTTTGCTATGCCCTTTTTCGTGGTTTATGCCCTTTTTCGGTGGACAAAGCCGTGAAAAAAGTACCAGTTTTTTCATGGCTTTGTCCAGATTTATTACCCTAAGAGGTCTGTGGTACAAATAGGGACAAATTTCAAATATTGCTCTTACAAACTTAGAAAACTGATAGAATAACAGGTTTTGCACTAGTATGAAGTTTAAAACTCAAATGTCTGTTATTATTTTATAACTTCAATCTTTAATGATTTGCCAGAAAGCCACAATTTTTTGAAAAACGGACATAAATATAAGGCAAAAATATGGACATTCTTCGAAAATCTGTACAGTTGAGAGGTATTAGATGTCTGTGTGTGTGTGTGTGTGTGTGTGTGTGTGTGTGTGTGTGTGAAAGCAATCGAGCGAGCCCATGGCAGCATCAACTAAGAGGTTTCATCTCGACCTCTTAGCACAACAAATCTGACAGCCACAAATAAAGGGGGAATAAAGTACCAAATATACGGGCGGATTTTTAAATATTGTTCTTATAAACTTAGAAAATTTGCTAGAATAACAGGGTTTCAATTAGCATATATTTTCTGAAGGAGATGAAGACTCATATGCCTGCAATCATTTAATTAATTCAATCCCCAGTGATTTATAGGTTCATACTAGGCTATCTGCCCTAGGGCATTTATAAGCCTAGCCAGAGTGTGTTTGGCTTTCGCCACCCATTTTAAATTAATTTTGCTATGCCTTTTTTTGAGGTTAGTATACTGTGCCTCTGTCTAACAGTGACACAGAAGTGATAGCCGGGGTAAACCTACGATCTCCCATCCACTCATCAAGATTCCTCTTGAAGAGAGTCAATGTGGGACTCTGCCTAACCTGGACTGGGATTTTATTCCAGAGTGAAGGGAGCCTCTGGGTTATGAATCTGTCCCTCCAGCATGTTCTATTGATTTCACTGCTGAGGTTCAAGTCTCTCGAGCGCGTAGCTCGATGGGATTTGGATTTTCTGAGGTACAGCATGTCCATTAATTCTGGGTTGGACATGGCTTTATACGTCAGGCACAGATCGCCTCTGAGCAGGCGGTATGCCACTGAGTAGAGCTGGAGTTTCTTTAACCGGGCAGCATATGGCATCTGTTTGAGCCCTTTGATCCTCTTGGTGAGGTACTTTTGGGGTCTTTCCAGTTGCTGCAGGTGTCTGGTAAGGTACATCCCAAAAGGGGCATTGTACTCAATTATGGGCCTGATGAGGGATGAGTAAAGAGGTACGATGACCTCCCCTGATCTAGATGTGAATCCCTTCATGATTAGGTCGGCTATATAAAATGTTTTTCTAACTACTTTGGCCACGTGGTTGTCAAATGAGAGATTGCTATCAACTTGGGTCCCCAGGTCCCTAATGACTTCCTCTGTACTTAATGGATTACCACCTATGTGGCAATTTGTGGGCACTTTGTTTTTGCCAAAGGGGATGACTATACACTTTTTGGCGTTTAGCTTGAGGCCATGGCTCTGGCACCAGTTGTCTGTTTCTATGAGGCCCTTTTGGAGGATGCTTGTGTCGGCTGGAGAGTTGATTATGGCGCCCAGTTTGCAGTCATCTGCGAACTTGGTCAGCCACAGTCCTTCCGTGTTGGCCTGTACCGAGAAATATATACCGAACAAGAGAGGTCCCAGGACTGAACCTTGTGGGACGCCACTTGTAACTGGTTTGGAGTCTGACATGGCTCCAGCAATTCTAACCATGTGGGTTCTGTCCTTGAGCCAGTTTGCAACCCATCTAGTGACATAGGGGTTTATATTTAAGCTGGTGAGCTTATCTATAATGCCCGAGTGGGGTATTGTATCGAAGGTTTTGCGAGGTCCAGGTAGGCTGTGTGGACCACCTTCCCCTCGTCAATGGCCTTGGTGACTGTTTCAAAGAAATCGACCAGGTTTAAGAGGCAGGATCTGCCCTTAACAAAGCCAAACTGGGTAGGATCCAGTGTCTGTAGGTGCCCAATATCTTTATTTATGAGGTCCATGATGATCCTTTCCATAGCTTTGCAGACCAAGCTAGTCAGGCTTATGGGGCGATAGTTTCCAGGATCCGTTGAGGCACCACCTTTGTGGAGAGGGACCACTGTTGCTGTCGCCACTCTTTGGGTACATATCCTGTAGTAAGGCTAAGATTGAACAGTAGTTTCATGTTTGGGTTTAGCTCTTCTTGGAGTTCATGTAGGACGCAGCCCGGGACACCATCTGGTCCCATTGATGCTGTGTTTTTTGCTTTGGAGAGGGCGGCTCTTACCTGAGCATCTGAGATGTCAGGGGGGCAGCACTCTGTTGGGATAGATATTTGCCCTTTTGGTGGGGAGAAGTTTGCACTGAACCTGTCAGCTAGGATGTTGGCAATGTCTGTGGGCTCGGTGTATTTTTTGTCATTTTGGACTAATTCTGAGCATATCTGGCAATTCCCACCCAGGTTCCTAACATAACTAAAGAAAGCCTTGTGATTATCCTTAGTGTCCTGTGCAATTTTTCTCTCGAAGCTGGCCTTAGACGATTTTATGAGTGCCTGTAGTTTTTTGCTAATACTGATCAGAGATGCCTTCCCTTTTTGGGATTTTGCTCTATCATGTAGTAGCTTCCTCCTTCTATTGTATAGTTTGTTTATGGCTGGGGTCCACCAGACAGGACGTCTGCCTTTGGAGGATTGGGTCTTGGTTTTATTTGGGATTGCATGATCCATGCATTCCTGAAGGTGTTCATAGAATGTGTTTATAAAGGATTCTGCGGTCTGGGCCGTATTTTCCACAGGCCCGGGGGCTTTGAAGGATTTCGTCTCGGGTTTGAGGCGTGTGAAATTTGCTTTAGAGAAGTTTTTCACTGTGGTTTTCTGGGCAGGGGGTGGGGTCGGGATGTGAATATCCAGTGAGATTAGTTTATGGTCTGATCTTACCAGTGAGGGATACACTTCTGGTCTGGAGCATAGTGTCCCCATGTTGGTGATGATCAGGTCCAGTATGTTTTCCCCTCTTGTGGGAGTGGTAACAAGTTGTTCCATAGCATTTGAGTTTATAAATTCTAAGAACCTTTGGGCTAGGGTGTTGGAGCTAAAGTAATGCTCCCAGTCTATGTTTGGGTAGTTGAAGTCGCCCAATATAATGGTGTTTGGAGAGACCTTCATATTTTCCAGTATTCTCAGGAAGGCCACGTGGGGTTCCTGTGTTTGGGAGGGTGGTCTGTAGCAGGCTATAAACTGGAAGGCAGTTTTACCCACAGTTAGTTGCACATGGATAGTCTCTGATGCTTTGTGCTGTGCCACCAACCTGGAGGTGTGGGTATCTTTGACGAATATTGATACTCCCCCTCCTTTTGTGGTTCGGTCCAAGTTTTGGGGCTGAAAAGCATGGCATGAGGTATAACCTGGTAGTGCTGCGGTGCTCTCGGGAGCCTTGATCCAGGTTTCTGTTACTGCACAGATATCGATGTTCTCCATGCTAAGGAGAGTTTCGAGTGTGTGCATCTTGAGGTTTAGACTTCTGGCGTTGAGTAGCATTACTCTTAGTTTCTTATCCCTTGTGATACCTATGGAGGTGGGTTTGTCTTTTGAGCCTTGCCTAAAAAAGGCACTATGGGGGTAGCAAGAGCCTTTGCCAATATCCGAAAGCCCAGGGTGACAGGTGCAAGCCATCCCTAGCGAAGCATCGTGGCTTGTCGAGCATGTCATCCCAGGCTGACAGGCATTGGATCCCCTTTGAATGACACCAACACTTAAGCCAATTGTTGAAAGTGATCATCTTGTCTTCATATTGTGGCATCATTCTTGGTGAGGGTAAGATGCTACTCAAGGTCAGGGTCATACCGGCCTGGGCTACATGCTCAGAGAGCTCCTCTATGTCTCTTTTCATGTAGTCCAGGGAGGTACGTCTCAGATCATTCACACCAGCATGGACAATGACTGAGTCATATTTGTACTTGCCTTGGAGTGACCTGAGTGCTTGTGTTATGTGGCGGATCCTAGCACCCGACAGGCAGCTCACCGCATTTCACAGAACAATACAATTTTTGGGAGGAACGGACCAACTATATAAGCTAAAACCTGGATAGTCTGCAAAAAATCTGGACACGTGAGAGGTATTAGCACAAGATAACTGGACAAGCCTAAAATAAAGGGGGAACAAACGCTCAAAAATAGAAAGGGATTTTAATTACTGCTCTTATAAAATTACAAACATGCATAAAGGATTTTTGTTAGCATGGATTTTCTGAAGAAAATAAAAGTCTGAAACTCAAATGTATGTCATTATTTAGTAACTTAAATCTCCAATGGCTGCCAACAAACCAAATATTTTAGGAGTAAGGGACCAAAATTAAATACCTGTATATTTTTTATTGTGTTATACTTTGGATGTAAAATGCTTTGTCCATCACTATTAACATACACTACAGCAAGTTTGAAACATTTGGTGGAGGAAATATTTTACATCAAAAATATATAGTAATAAAAAAAATAATAAGTTAGTAAAACACAACAATCACCTTTAGGCAGGCATTATTTCCACAGTAACACACACCCTGGAGGACATTATTGCTTGCATAAACTTTACTTAAAAGGTGACAGGTGATGTACAGTTACTTAATGAAATCTAAATTGAGACCCTTTTTATGGTTTTGTAGACATTTAAGCCTTGGGGAGGTTTCATGATCTAATCAGTGTATTGACAGAAAGTTAAAATTAGCAGCATAGTGTCATATCAGTTAATTTTGCTGCACTTCTTGTGCTTACACTATGCGTTTGTACCTAGTTCCTGATGATAAACAACTATAATAATTTGAACTATGCCCTTTTTCTTTTCCATTTGTATCTCATATCCCTTAATATAAATTATTGTTTCCTTATTCATTATATTACTTTAAACAGTCTGTGTAAAGTACTGCCTCTGTTAGGTAAATAGTAAATAGGCAGAAGAAAGAAAACTGCATAACAGAATCTAATTTGGGATGCCCCCACCAAACTGACACATATGCAGATACCTTTTCCAAAACTGCATGCAAGCCATGTTATATTTTATGAATGACATTATTTCTCATAGTAGAACATCAACTGCAAGCCAAATAAAAGGTTTAGGGCTTGAACATTGCTTCTTTCCACTAAATTTTCAGCCCATTTGCTCCTGTATAAATCTAATTTGACTGCTTAAAACATCAATAAACTCAGCCTAAATCTGCTATCCTTCAAATACATTGAGACATGAGATTTTGTAGTGCAGTCTCTACCCTTAATCAATATAAATTGTTTTCCGTGTATTAGAAAAACTAAGATTCACAGTTACAGAATTGTCATTGTTTATGGTTTCATGAGATATTAGGGTGCTCAGTTACAGTACTATACCTTTTTTAGCAACATGTAAAGCAAAGCGAGAAATAAATTTGTTACACCAAACTATATGGATATTTTTTATTTTAGGCCACAACTGCAGTGTAAAAATAGGGAGAAGTGGTAATGTTGCTTTAGCTTTAAATTGCTTTTCTTTTTTGTATCTGTGTAATACAAATTATTTTCTTAATTTCTATATTTAGTACTGTTATGGCTTACTGCCCTGAAACATAGCCCACAAGGATCCAATGATGTTAAATATCGGTTAATCAGCAAATCAATAAACTAAGCTGCTATGTAATTAATGTCCTAATACTCCTGCTCTGTTAAACGAAAGGTTATCACAAAAAAGTATTCATGGTACGCCATTTTCTTTCTCATAGATTCATAGGTGCATACTAGGCTATCTGCCCTAGGGCATTTATAAGCCTAGCCAGAGTGTGTTTGGCTTTCGCCACCCATTTTAAATTAATTTTGCTATGTCCTTTTTCGAGGTTAGTATACTGTGCCTCTGTCTAACAGTGACACAGAAGTGACATTCTGTTACAAATACTAGAGCACTCTCAAACTGTAGCATTGGCATGTCTTCTCCTGCTTTATCCACACTATCCTCAGATTTGTATCTTTTACACCCTCCTGTCTCCTCATTACTTCCTTTAACCTGTCTTTGTCTCATTCTACTAGATTCATCCTCTCTTTTTTTCTCTCTCTCTCTTCAGAGCACACTCAAGCAAATCTGCAGTCTGCGGCTACCACTCCACCCATACAGCATAAGAAGGAATCAGTACTGCAAACTAAACAAGGATACACATTCTGAGCCTCAAGAGCAGGGTCAGTCCACCCACGCATTCTACTTGTATGTTTTATGAGAGTGAAGCTATTACATTAGCAGTATTTCTTAGTACTTCTCAGCGTGCTAATAAAACTGACTGTTGTAGCCTTGTGTCCTCCCCTCCCCCCAGCTAGTGCAGTAATCCTAACTGTCCAATAGACAGTATACATTTAATTCAGATCCCTGTGACTAAATTAACCATCAAGCAGCCCTCTCAGAGATTTCTGCCTTAGTTTGTATCACTTAGAGGCCCACCTGTTTATTTGCATCTCTATACATTCCCCTTCAGTGCTAATATATCTCCCTACTCTAATCTGTGCACAAACAGGTTACTAATCAGCAAGTCAATGTGAAGACACACTCCCAACCTTAATAAACTTTGCTGTCTCTTCTCTCCTTCACTTTACAGGTAGTTTGAATTATTACTTAGCCCCTCTGAGGCCTTCACTGATTTCCACTGATTGCCTCTCTGGTTTCTTTGCATTCCACCTGGTTTACACCGCTTGTGCTATCTCCCTCCCCCAATACTAAGTCTATATTAGAATCCTGCTGAGCATGGAGCCATCTTTAAATTTCTAGTCTCCCACCAGGACACAAGTGCTCTTCAGCAATTGCATTCTGCGTGCTGGTAAGCCATTAGACCTCAGGAATTCGTTTAAAGTGTTCAGATTTGTAAAGTAATACTTAACTTTTTACTCTTGGTGGGCTCTGCCCCACTCTGTTCACCCTCGCTAACGCTCAGGCTGTCTCCGCTCCCCTACCCTGCCCCTATTACCTCCCGCCCCCACTACTTCTACATTTATAGTAATCATAGCCACACCCATAGCTCACCCTCACATCACCTCCACCAATCACAGCTCCTCAAGTCAGATCACATTATACCACACCAACTTGCTCCACACAAAATACTCCCAATCACTCTCATTTCCACTAGGCATTTTTACATCACCCATACTACTTACCCATCCACATATAGAGCAACCCTATAATTCCTATTCAGACCCCCACCTAGAACCAACTTAAACTTTATAACCATGATTATCACACAATTAAGTCTAGTCTGTTTTCTCATAATTCTTTATAACACCAGAAGTTATCACTCTAGCAATATCCCTAAACTTAGTAGCATGACACTACATTATGCACTCTCATATACAGACACCGCACATTATAATAATATATGCCCGCAATTGTTCAAGAACTACATAACGGACCATTTCAGAACTAAACACATATGCTCTCATTCCTACTCCAAAAAAACACAATACTTTCTGACACTCCTCACCAAACTCCAACATCTGTATCACAATTTTAACACCAGGCTCACAATAAGTGGGGATATCCACCCCAACCCAAGCCCAAATCCATCCTGTCCAACACAAACTGCTCCAACACAAATGTCAGAACATAACACCCCCACTATCTTCATCCCTGGGTAAATCAACAACAGCAGTAAAACCAACCATATTTTAATGCTAAATATAATGCTAAATATTAATATTAGAAGTATCAAAAATAAAATACCCGAACTCCAGGCCACAATACCACACTACTCCCCAGAAATAGTTGCTTTAACAGAAACCTGGCTAAATAAAAACATAGCTAACTCAGAAGTTCTCTCTACCGGCTACAATATCATTAGACAAGACAGACCACTTCGTAAATGGGAGGAACTGCCTTACTGTATAATTCCAACTTAACTGTACATCAATTACCAAACTCCTACCCCTCCTCCAATAATTGGGACATACTTATCTCACAACTTCAACTTCACCCTAAAAAGGTCATCACCACAATTGTGATCTATATTCCACCTGGTAATACACCTGCTAGCCTTGAAGACTTCTTATCCTGGTGTTCTTCCACATACTCACAAGAAACCCTTATTCTGGGGGATTTCAACATAGATTGGTTCACCTGCATATCAGAACCACCAAGTAATCTAATAAATCTCGATGGCTAACAGCAGCTAATCCAAATTCCAACTAGATGTGATAAAAAATCTAAAAGGGAATCTATCCTTGACTGGATCCGAACTAACAACCCCACATTGTACCCCCACGCAGGCAGCCTCCCAGACACCTTAAGTGACCACAACATAATATACTTTATACGCAGTAGAACAAGCATATGCAAAACCACTAACTGTATATCCACTAGAAACACAAAAAAATTCACTCCTGAGGTCCTCAACACTTTACTCTGTAACTGTGATTGGACCCCCCCTAAAAACCCTCCCACTTGACCAGGCTGTAGTATATCTCAACTAAACATTTCTACAAGACCTAGACACTGTTGCTCCATTGCACAAAATCAAGGTTAGAACCTCTACAAACCCCTGGCTCAGTAAAGAAACCAAACAAATCCTCAAGTCCAGAGACACTGCCTGGCTTTACTATTAAAAAAAACAAAGAAACACAAAGCCTATCTAAGTACCAAGAACTGCGCAACCGTGCAAAAAAATGCATTAGGCTGGACAAAAATCCTACTACATGACATTAAAACTAAATACCAACACAACCCCCAAACATTTTGGAAAATGTAAACCAGCTACTAAAATCCACCCAAAAGGCTACCCCCAAACCAACCACCCCTGACACTAATGTTCCCATCGAAACACAATTCAACTCCCACTTTGTGAACTCAATTCTATCCTTAGTATCACAGGACAGTTCCTTCCTCACTATCCCCCCAACACAAATAACACTAATACAAGCTTTACCCTCAAAACAGTTTCCACCACTTCAATCAAAAGCATGCTCTCCAAACTAAAAACCCCATCAACAGCAGCCAACCTACTCCCCAGCTATTTCTTGAAACTCACAGCAGATGCTATTGCTATCCCAGTCTCCACTCTCATAAACAGATCAATGGTCAATTGTTGAAAACTATGTGCCCAAACTCTGGAAAATATTCTATGTTACACCCATACATAAAGGCGGGACCTCCACTGAACTGAATAATTACAGACCCATTGCTTTACTCTCCCCCCCTGGCCAAAATCCTAGAAAATGCATCCATACCCAGATGCTAAAATATCTCCTAGACAGCAACATCCTGTCACCTACTCAGCATGGTTTCAGACCTGCCCATAGTACCACTACAGCCCTCCTCTGATTCACAGACACAGTAAACCATCTCAAAAATGAAGGCCTGCAAGTGTCAACTCTTTTTCTGGATATGTCCAAATCATTTGACACAGTCTCACACCAAATCCTGCTAAACAAACTAAACCAATATCAGCTATCAAATTCCACTCTTACCTGGTTCCAAAGCTACTTAACTGACAGGTACCAAGCTGTGAAGTGGGAAAATTCTCTCTCTCCTTAGCTGCCCATAACTATAGGAGTCTCACAGAGTTCTATCTTAGGATCACTACTATTCACAATCTTCACAAATTACCTCCATACCTCCACACAGCATGCATCTATCATTCAGTATGCAGATGACACTACCTTAATCAGTACTGCACAAAACATTCCCACCCTCCTGCAAACAACTCAACTAGCATTCTCTGACATTGAAAACTACCTTACCAAAGCCCAACTTATCCTCAATCCAAAGAAAACTCAGCTTATGATTATAACCAGTTCTAACAAAAACACTGATAACAGTCAATTCACTATCTACTCCACAAATGCTACTCCAATCGCTCCAGTGGCACAGGCTAAGCATATTGGGACTAACCATAGACTCCCACCTAAAATTTGATAGTCATCTCAACTTAACTATTAAAAAAGTACATACCAAACTGGGATCACTCTACCATATCAAACCATTTCTTACCAATAACACAAGATCAGCCATTGGTCGCTCCCAACTTCTATCCACCCTACTCTATGCATCTCCCATTCTGACTAATCTCAACAAAACTGAACTAAGCTATAACAGAATTGCCTGCTTTGCTGCAAATTGCTCATATAGAACTCATCACTGTACTGCTTTGAGACAGCTTCCCTGGCTTGAACTGCCCACCCTCCTAACCTACAATCAGCTCTTCCTCTGTCATTCTATCTATTACCTCCCCAATAAGTGTCCTGCCCTCAAAAACCTAGTACAACATCACTCAGCCAAAAGGTCTCTTAGATCATTAAGCAAACTACTACTAGAAGTCACCAACAACTACAATAGTTTTGGAGATGCACTATATAGTAGTTCAGTGGCTAAAAAATTGAAGTCTCTCCCCACTAGCATACAAAACACATCATCCAAAGCCGCCTTTAAAGACCTCATCAGGCAAAATCTCAAGCAAAGATGGCAGTGCCATGATTGCTCCCCAGGTTAGTGAAAGCAGATAAGGTACACATACTAAACCTAGATTATTTGATAATGGTTTTCAATCTTACTCACAAATACTGGCTAATCTGCAATCTATGTACTGTAACTGTGTACTATATATGTATTCTACCTATGTTCCAAATTTCAGCTGTACACCACAAATCTATTAATTACCTTTATTTTTAAAATTTTTTTTTTTGTTTGTTCTCTCCACTGTAACTGTTGATGTGCTGCATACCACTGTAAAAACCTGTCTTTTGTAATTTGTGTGTATACTGATCATGTCTAAATAACTAAATGTATCTGTAATTTTTCTATGTGGAGCTTTTCTCACCGGGCCTCTGCTGAAAAAGGGCCTTTTCGGCTCAGTCAGACACCCCTGGTTAACAAATGTAAAATAAAATAAAATAAATAAATAAAATAAATCTAACAATATTTCCATTTGCTGTCTATTGTTACAGAAGATTTATTTCACAGTTGTCGTTATTGTTCAGAACCACTGTGGTAGCAAGGCATTTACCAAGTCAGACTATTATTATTTTTGTTAATAACATTTTAGCAAACTGTAGCATCAGTAATTTTTACCAAAATATGGCCTTGTCTCATCCTGATTGTGTATGTTGTTAAATTTACATTCCTTGCTGACTGGATGGTGCATTATCTGTTCTTCTGTAAAGGTTTGCAACATGAAAAGAAGACAGGTTTAGCCTATAGTTATTAAACTAAAGTACAGATAAACTAAACCAGCTACAGTATTCCACTCAGGTGGTGTTTTTTTCAAATACAACACCATAAATCATCAAATAAACAACTACTTATTTCGGTTTAAGAAAAAAAATAAGAACATAAAGATAAACATGGCCAGGATTCAAGGATAAAAACCACAATAGTTTTAGGATTCAGCAACCAAAGGTACTTTTGTTAAACTGCAATATTTTCAGTACAGTCCATCAAATTAATGGTTTAGAGGGTCAGAATAGTACGAAGAGGATGCCACAATGCAATTATGCCCTTTTTAACTGGCAATAGCAACTGCAGAATTAGCATGCAAAGTGGGGTGATATGGTAGCATCCTCCTCTGCATAAATAACAGGAGTGTCACAATTTACAATATGCACAATGAGTCAAATGTATTTAAGGCAAATCATCATTTGGGCAATTTTGTTCAAAGTTCACTGGGTCCTGTTTTGACTAATATGACTCCATGTTTCATATGTTATAGGAGAAATGGAAACAGTATTAATTGTTCCATAACGGTGCCCCAGTGCATCACAAAACTTTATCAGTTTAATTTCTTCAAGTCTTTTGGGTTTTTAATTCCATGACAGGAATGTACCTCATTCCTAAGTCAAAGTATGATTAAAGTTTGTGAAATTAGTATTGTTTCAGTCTTTGCTGTTAGCCAAAGTGGTCTTCGTAGCACCCACAATGTGCCCAGAATTGACTCGTTCTGCAATTTATATGGAGTTTCATGTATTAGCAGCTTATCTGAATATGTCTGTAAATTCCATTTTATGAGACACATTGCTCCTTCTGCTATTGGACCAGTCTGGGTATCCTTTTTCTACATTGTCCCCATTTCTGCTGCAAATCCTGGTATTTTATGACTTTATGTCTCTCTCTGTACATAAGACACTGTAGCCACTGGGTGTAGCAATTTCAATGATCAATGCTACTTTTTCTTTTCATGAACTACTATATCTGGTTTTCTCACATCTATTTTTTGACCTGCTGGTAATGGATGATCCCATGTAATATAAACGTCATCATTCTCTATAATGCTTTATGGCGCATGATTTCAATGCTTTTCAGCTCTTTCAATATAGTAATGTTTGTACAATCCCCAGTACAACAGTCTCGCCACATTATTGTGACTTTCAGTATACAAGCCCTCTCTGCCGTTATTATATCACACCCAGCAACAATATGTGAGACTGTTTCCAATTCTGTTTACAGAGCCTGCATTTGGTTCTCCTGCATGTTCAATGGACTTTGTAAACCAACGTGTATGCAGTCCACTATCCCCGGCCGCTAATATTAATCTTTCATTTTTGGTTTAAATTCAAAGCTCCTTACCAATTCCTATGTCAGATCCTGACTGACATGAGGTTGCTTCAGGAGTTTTCTGTACTTGCAGGTATATTTATGCCTTTTCCACGTTTCTTGCCTTCTCATCTGATCCCTTTCCTTATATTCTTTCTTTTGCTTTTTGGTACATTCATTTGCTGCCGGATTTTTGTCTACGTTTGGCTTGATTTCTATTCCCAGTTGACACTGACATGCTTCTGTTAAACTAAGCAGAAAAGTCACCTTAGACTTATTCTACTGACATTTTAAAACTGTTTTGCAGCCCTACAGTTATAGATCTATACATGTAATCAATTTTGAGGAGGCTCATACCTCCTTCAGAATAATCTTGGTATATGCTGGTTATTATGTTATTTGATAAGCATGAAGCATTTTTCTTGTTTGCTGCCCAACTAATTCCAATAACCAATCTTGAAATTGGTCAGTTCTGAAACAATTACCACTTGAAGAAGCAGTAAATTACTTTAATACCAAATTCCTATCCATCTTTGACACCCATGCACCAGCACGGACTATTAGAACCAAAACAAAAGTTGCTCCTTGGCTCTCAAAAGAAACCAGACATAAAATGTTACTTAGAAATAGGGCTTGGGCCACTTTGAGGACCACAAAAAACCCCATAGATCAACTTAGATACAGACAGCTAAGAAATGAAACAAAAAAATCCACCACATTAGACAAGAAAAACTATTACTGTCATCTACAAGAAAAACACCAAAACAAGCCACAAAAGTTTTGGGTAGGTATAAACAAACTCCTTAGTCCAGGACAGTCCTCCACTCCTACTGCCTTGGATTCTAACCAAACCCCACCAGCAGAATTTGCCAATACCTTTAACAGCTTCTTTACAACAACCATCCAGAACCTAACTAACCAATTATCCCCTGGATGCCCATATTCTCCGGCCACTATACCCTGCTCCAAATTCCCCTCTAACTTCAAGCCAGTTTGCACATCTTTGGTCCAAAAAATACTTAAAAAACGAAAGCCTACCACCCTGTCAGCTGATCTCCTTCCTGCAGAGTATCTACAAAAAGCTGCAGATGCCATAGCATACGCCATTACTATCCTGATCAATAGAACTACAACTGAAGTGTCCATTCCCTCCGTCTGGAGGATATCCCATGTCATCCCACTCCATAAAGGGGGCAGCTCTACTGAACTTTCTGACTATAGACCCATAGTTATTCTGTCACCCTTGGCTAAAATTATGGAAAAATGCATCCACAATCAACTCCTGAACTATCATATCCATAATAATCTTCTAGCCAACACCCAACATGGCTTTAGACCATTGCATAGCACAACCTCAGCCCTCCTGTCCTTCTCTAACGTCATTAACCAACACCAAAACAATAATACACTTTCCTCTGCCATCTTTGTCAATCTTTCAAAAGCCTTTGATATGGTAAACCACTAAATACTCATTAACACTTTGAAATCCATCTCCCTAGAGGACCAGGCCATCCAATGGTTTCAAGCATTTCTCAGTGGTAGACAACAGGCTGTCCTATGGCAGAGCAAACTATCCAGCCTTTTACCCATCACCCTCAGAGTACCCCAAGGCTCCATACTAGGTCCACTATTATTTTCCATTTTCATCAATGATTTGTATAAGGTCATCCCAAATGCAACATACATTCAATATGCGGATGACTCCACTTTAGTATGCTCCAACACTTCACCTACAAAGTTGCAGATTCTATCCCAAAATACTTTTAACGCTGTTGAAAATTGGCTCCTTTAACTGTCGTCTCATGTTAAATACTAATAAAACCAAACTGCTGCTTTTCTCCTCCAATCACAAGCCTGCCCCTATAACCTTTACATTAAAATCCAACAACAGCACCATTATTTCCCCAGATCCCTCAACCAAACTGTTAGGAGTTAAAATAGATAATAACCTTAAGTTTTACCTGCATATCAATAAAACTATTAAAACAGTTAATAAAAAACTTGGCTCACTATATAGGATCAAGCCCTTCCTAAAGCCATTAAACAGAACTGTAATTGCTCATACACGTCTACTCAAAACCCTCCCCTATGCTTCCCGTTTATTTACAAACCTCAGCAAAACTGATCTTAATAATCTGTCTAGCAGCTACAATCACATTGCTAGATTTGCTATCAATGCAGCCTACAGAACTCATCACTGTCATAACCTAAATCTGCTAGGATGGCTTGAACTGCCTAACCTACCTCAGGTTAACCAACTAATAGTTGCACACAAGATCCTGTACCAATCAGATAATACACCTGTACTCATAGCCGGCCTTAGGCATAGGCCAACTAGGCGGCTGCCTAGGGTGCCGCTTTAGTAGGGGCACTTTTCCAGTATTTATGTGGTGTAGGTAGACCAGGATGGGGGCACTGGGTGGTGTGGTGGGGGGCGTTGTGGTGCCCTTTTGCCTAGGGCACCAGTTGACTTAAGGCCGCTAACCTCATCACCCCTACAGTAACCTTAGGTTACTTTGTTCATCTGGAAGACTACTAGTTCAAACTCTCAAATCCAACAACACAGCCAGTAAATCTATATTTGCTAACTCTGTTGGCAAAACTTGGAATTCTCTTCCTGCTAATCTTACATCTAAACTCTCTCTACCTCAATTCAAGAAGTCTGATTCAGTACTTTAAAAAAACAATGGCTATGTCCTTGTCCTAATCCAGACTAACTCTAACCATCACTCATGTGCACATGGAGGACTTCTGCCTACACTTTATTGTTTCTTAACTTATAAATCCTATGATCTCCTTGGATCTACTACCAGGTATAGCCTACTAGGCATTCAATACCCTATCATTCTTAAAAACACTGTCTAGAATTTTCCATCTGAGTAAAAATGTAATAATTTGTTTGTGTATCTGTTTTTGTGTTTATTTACATCTGTGAAAAAATCCTTTTATTTGTGTTTTATTTTGTGTTTTAAACTGTAAAAATGTAACAGTTTATTGAATGTCTTTTTGGAGCTTTTTTCCCTGGGCCTCTGCTGAAAATGGACATGTATCCAGTCATACTATCCCGGTAAACAAATGTAAAATAAATAAATAATTCATTACCTTTTGGGGCCAGTCATTCATCCCAAAACTGTAAGTTAGAACAGGAAGAGTAAATTTGCTTATAGATGGACTTTGTTCTTAGATGTCAAAGCTGTTTTCAGTATTAATTCTAGCCTTCTAAAATATTCCTTACTAAGTTCTATTCACATTTGTTCATGTTTTATTGTCGATCCTTCATCAGTTCCCAAATAGTTATATACTCCCTCCTGATCACGTTCCTTTATGTCACATTCCTCTCCCAGACTGATATTTTCTTGGTACTGCAGCTTTCCTGCTTTAAAGGTTGTTTTACCACATTTATCAAAACCAAATGACAGTTTTATAGCATCTGAGAAAGTTTTGACTACTTTCAGTTGTCATTTTAGCTCTTCATCTGATGAACTATACAGTTTTAAATCATCCACAATGAAGATGAGAAGTCTTTACACTTTGTTGTTTCCTGGGTGCCAAATTGTAGCAATGACCCAATCTGTTAAGTAGACAGCTTAATGGGTTAAGGGCAAAACAAAAGAGCGGCGGTGACAAAGATTCACCCTGAAATATCTCCCTTTGACTTTTTAACCCTGGGATAATAATTTGTCCTTTATTGTGGCTTAACTGCAAAGTGGTTGGCCACTGTTTCATGGTCACTGTAATGTAATTGATCGTTGTAGGGTGTATCTTATACATCTGTAAACACTCCTTTATCCATGAATATGGGATGTTGTCAAATGCTTTTTTATAATCTATCCATGCCATACTTAGATTCTTCCTCTTTTTACAATTATCTATTATGACTTTATTTAACAACAGATGATCCTTTACTCCATATGACTTTCTTTTGTTACCCTTTTGTTCTATTGCCATGACTGAGTTTTCTTCTAAATGTCTATAAACTCTGTCTGCATCAGTTCCAGTATATAGTTTATACAATGTTGGAAGGCAAGTTATTGGTATATTCAGTTTTTAGGATAGCTTGCAGGTCCACTCCTAAGGAAGAGTATTGTTTTTCCTGTTGTTAACCAGGTTGGTGTCAGTTCAGGATGTGCATATAAGTAGTTCTTACTCAGGGCTAAATCTTCATGTAAAGATGTTAATACTTTAGCCAAAGGTTAGGCACTGAATCTGGCCCTGGGGTTTTTCAAGTCATTAGCTTTTCTTAATCTTGTTTCAGTTTCTCTGGCCGTTACTTCATCCCATTTCAAGGCTGTACATTTGCACTTCTTACTGTTTCTTTTATTTCTTCTCTCCATTCAGCACCTATTTATGTTCCACAGGGTCTTCATAGATATTTCTCTAAAATGTGCCTATTTCTTAGATTCATAAATTTATATACTGTTACTAGTCTAATTACCCAGGGGGGCATTCTAAGCCCCGCCAAGCTTCCCCAAAAGAATAATGATGCCCTGCATCCAAACGGGACACTGAGGGCCAGGCATTTATAAGGTGCCTGTGTCCAAAAGGGATATGGGTGCCAGGCCTGGTGTAAATTTCCTGTTATCTATCCACTGGTCTAGGTTGTGCTTAAACTAGGTAAAGACAAACACAGCTTCATGTGGATGAGAAGCCTGTTCCATAGGAGGGGCAGTCTCAGAGACAGATATCTGTCTCTCCAACATGTTCTGTTTAAGTCACAGACAAAATTCAGGTCCCTAGACCTTGTATTTATGGAACTGTTTGACTTACAAATATTCAGGGAATTCATAAGTGTGGGGTTTGTGAATGCCTAGTAAGTCAGGCATAGATCACCCCTCAGCAATCTATAGGAGACTGAGTAGAGGGAAAGGACTTTAAGGTGCTCTGCATAAGGCAGGTTAGTTACACCTTGTATTCCTTTTGTAAGGAACCTCTGAGATCACTATAGTTGCTACATACGTCTGGTCACGTACATACCGAGAGAGAATTCTACTCTTTGATTTGTCTGATAGGGCTGGAGTACAGGGGGATAATAATCTGTTTGGACCTAGATGCCATGCCGTTACTTATAAGTTGCACAACATAAAAGAATTTCTCACCACTGTGGCCATATAGTGGTCGGAGGTAAAGCTACTGTCTACATGGTATCCAGATCCATGACCACTGAGTCAACTCTTAAGGGTGTATTATCTACATGGTAATTAGCCGGGATAGTTGACATCCCAAAGGGTACAATTATGCATTTCTTAGCATTTAAGACCATGGCTTTGGCACCATTTGCTAGTCAGAGAAATGTCTTCTTGAAGAATGCTAGTGTCTGCAAGGGAATTGATGATAACCCCCAGTTTGCGGTCATCTGCAGACTTAGTCAGCCATAAACCTTCATCATTTGCTTCCACTTCAGAATAATAGATGACAAAAAGAAGAGATCCCAGTACCAAGCCCTGGGGGACTCCTCTAATGACTGGTCGTTTGGTGGAGGTGACCTCATCTATTTTGACCTCCTAGGTCCTATCAGTGAGCCAGTTGGCTATCCAGCAGGTGATAAAAGGGTTTATACCTAAATTAGCGAACTTGTCTATAATGTCTGAGTTGTTGTTGTGTTTTTTGGCCTTTTCCCGGTTAGGGGTCAACACAGCGGAACTCCAGTCCGCTAATGATTGGCAGCAGATTTTTACATACCGAGTTGCCGGCCCTGATGGACAACCTTCAATGAAGGTACGCCCATTCACGCATGTCTCCTACACAGAAGATGCTCTAGCTGAGAATCGAACCGGACAGTGTCTTACTGTGAGGCAACAACGCTACCGCAGCACCACCACTAATGTCTGAGTGGGGTATTAAATCAAAAGCTGTGGCCAGGTCAAGGTAAGCTGTGTGCAAAGTCTTCTGTTTTAGTAGTATTTCTATTGCTTTTGTTTTGTTTCCTAATTCCCTATAAAACATTTTTTGGATCATCAATAAATTGCTTATTTTGTACTTTTCCTTTATATTTATCTGCATATCTTCTAAATCTCTGCCTGTGCTAATGTCGTTAGTTTATTATTTGCATCAGTGTATCATAGATCCTGTTCTGTTCTAATACTGCATGTTGCTTCTATCACGTCTACCTTTCTGAGCATTTTTGTTGATCTGTTCCCTCTACTATACTCTTCTAGCAGTGATACTTCATGACTTAATTGCGTTATAGTTTTCTCTGCTCTATATTTCCGTGATGGATTTGATTTCTTCCCTTCCTTTCCCTTATTGCCTTGTATGGTGAGACTTTATCTGTTATTAATTTAGTAGCACATCAATATATCCCACTTACTTCTGTTATATGGCATGAATTTCTATGGACTTGATTACCGTCTTCATTTGTTTTATCAAACTTCTAACATTTTGGGTCTTACTGACTTTCTGTAATATATTTCTTTAATTGATCTTAATATATTTATCCATCTCTGTTAAATTAAGCAGCTCTTCCCTTAGATTATTTTCTTCTAAACTGACAGCACATTCTTTATTTTCCATTTCCTGTGGGCATTCTACAGAAAGTTCCAAAACATCTTCCTGTGCCATATTTTCTTCAGCTGTATCCTGTGTCATCTGTTGCTTTTTCATATGGGAACTCACTGGCCTATCACCCCACAACACTGACTGCGTCAGAGCTGCCACTGTTTCCTGCTCCTTCCCCTGCTGTGCAACTCAAACTGAACTTTTGCACTGGTCTCCTACTGAAGGCACTAGAGCAGTGATAGTGAACCTATGACACACGTGTCAAAGGTGACACACCAGCATAACACCTGAGTTATCAAAGAAACTGGTTTTGCATTCACTGCTCATGTGAAGTGCATTGAATTATTTTGTGTCAGAAGCCAGTTTAACAACACTGCTACAGAGGTAACGAAGTTATTAACCTCAGACTATTTATTTTCAATATTGATTCAATATGCTGTTGATTCCACCGTGATCTGCACTGCTCAGTCACTACCAGAACTACTGTCAAAAACTCAACAGTCCTTTACTGCAGTTGAATCCTGGCTAAGAAATGCCCGACTCTTTCTTAATCCAAAGAAGACAAAACTAGTACTGTTTCATCCCCAGAACACCTCCCTTGTCACTGATCACTTCAACATCCTTGCATCTGACAACACTGCCATATAAATAGTGCAGGAAACCAAACTTCTAGGTGTTATCATTGACAGACTTTCATTTGACCCCCATATACAGCAAAATATAACAAAAACTCATCAAAAAATGGGACTCTTATATAGAAACAATCTGATGTTGTGAATCTTTATTCATTCTTTACTGTTAGGACATCGGTTCCGTCCTCGGAACTGATACGGCCATTTCCCAGCTCACACAAGTCAAAAACTCTCAGCTAAGAACCTACCCACAATGCCCCACTCCTAGATACTCCAGATCACGTTTGTCACATTCCTAGTCAGACGTGTTAGCCATCTCTCTCAAAGCTAAGTAGTATTTTGTTGTTTTTTATGACAGTTTTTCTTCTGAATTACAACATTTTTAGTCAAGTTCGTTTTTTATCACTGTTTTTTATCACTGTCGCCTATAACCTAGGCCTATATCCTACCCTTTTTCTTGGTAATTTAATTTTCTATCCTTTTTGACTGCCCTCTCTCCTGTCTTTGACAGGCCCCCTTTTACTAGTGGTACTCCTTAACATAACTCCACTGGTATTTCTTCCTTAATTTTTCTACAGGATAGCATTGTTTTTCCTTACCATGTCAGACAAAGCTAAGTTGGGTTTTAAACACTGTGATAAGTGTGGACGTAAGATGCCTAACTCAGATACACATGTCCGTTGTGTCTACTGTTTGGGCGTGGATCATTTTAAAGCTGATTGTGACATTTGTGCTAGTTCTACTAATCGGACACTAGCAGAATGTAAGAATAAACTCATTTTAAATGGTTTACTCAAGACACCTTTCTCGGAGGCTCTATCTGGGTCGGAGGTCTCACCCCCTCCTAAGACCAAAAAATATAAGATAAAACAGAGTCACTCAGTTCCTGCATCTCCGTCAGTTACAGATCCGAGTCGGCTCCATGCTTCACCGGCGTCCTCGGTACAGACCTCTTCAGCACCAGGATCTGTGTCTTCTCCCTCGGTGTCAACCATGGTATTCACTCCTATCTCAGTTCCAAACACACCACTGACTTAGGTGCCATCTTTGGCTCCTATATCGGCTCCAATGACTGTTCATGCCTTGGCTCCATCCCTGTCCACGGTGCTGACAGTTTCCTCGGCTCCATGGGCTCCGATGACTGTACATACCTCGGCACCATCCCCATCCATGGTGCCAACAGTTTCCTCAGCTCCATGGGTTCCAGTGACTGTACATGCCTCGGCACAATCCCCGTTCATGGTGCTGACAGCTTCTTCGGCTCCATGGGCTCCAATAACTGTACATGCCTTGGCACCATCCCTGGCCACTGTGCAGACAGTTTCTTCAGCTCCATCGGCTACAAAATTTGATTACCTGCCGAGGACAAGATATTCTCCTACTTATAACCCTTTCTTGGGGCAGAGGTTTTGCCCCTTTCTTGAAAGACCTGATTCCCCTTCTGCAGCCTCGTTAGATCCACTAGGAGTTTTCCTGAGCTAGACCTAATGCGGGTTGTGGACCAGCTTCTGTTAGCTAGGGGATTGCCCATTCCAGCTAGATCTTCTGTTCCTCCTGGCTCAGAATCTTTTATCTCATCTTCCCCTGCTTATCCTTCCCCAGCACCCGCTTCGGTACATACTGTCTCGGCTCCGACAGCAGTGCTTCCCCTGTCGGTACCGAACACCCTTGCAGCATCGGCTACGATGGAGCTGATGCTTTCTCGGAGCGGTGCTTGGACTGTCTGTACCTTGGTACCTAACCTGGCACCTATTTTCTCACTGGCACTGTCTATGTCCACGGTTCTGATGGCTTCCAGTTCTCTCATAACCCCACAACTGGAAGTGGGCTCGGGTGCGCCTGCTGTACAGGTAGTGGATTGGGCCCTTCACTCCGAAGGCTCACAACCAGCTCCTAGGGCACCAGAATCAGAACCCCCTGTGAAGGGAACCCCTTCTTTGGAGTCCTCCTCAGAAGATCCCACTGGAGAGCCACCCCGGAAGAAATGGTGCAAGAGGAAGCACCTTGACTCCCTGGAAGAATCAATCACAGAAGACACTGATTGTGATGAAGGGGAAGGGTCCCCTCATTCTCCCCCAGACAACATCTCATTCAGAGACATTCTCGAAATCCTCAAACAGAGGGGGGGGGGGATGGAAGTCTTCTAACCCTTCTTCTGAGGAATCAGTGTTTCTGCAGGCCTTCCGTGCCCAGCCATCTACTTTCTGGGTGAACCCACCAGCAGATGATCTTGTTAAACTAATTGTGCAGCATGCCTGGAAGGCCCTGGACAATGTAGAACCTGTCCCTCGGAGGCCAGACAAAATTTTATCTACACCTGAAGACCAGCCCCACTGGTCCAAGCAACTGACAGTTGATTCTATGATCGTGGTGGCGGCCACCAAGAGGGAACTGGCAGAAGATAGTTCCACTGTCCATCCTCCAAAACAGGGAGTCCCGGACCATGGACAGACTTGGGAAGTGGACCTGTGTTTCAGTGACCTTCGCCATTCGGTCGCTGAATTATTTGGCACGCTTTACTCCCTCCAAAGAGACCTAATTTCTGAAATGTCTTCCTCTTTGGCGGGGGTACTGCCTGATGAGGTGCGTGACACTGTTGCCTCACAGCTAGCTATCCTTGAATTCATATCAAACTCCTCGATGCGTTTGATATTTCACACCGCCGAGGGGGCAGCTCGAACTGCCACATCTGGTTTTGTCATGAGACGTAATGCTTGGTCACAGTTGTCTGATTTCGTAGACCCCTTTAAATCTTCCTTCGTTAATGCAACTGTCGATGACTCTGCACTTTTTGGACCCAAGGTACATGACAGACTTGCACGTAGTGAGAAAGTCAGAAAGACCTTATCTGCTGTAGGCATATGCTTTTCCAACCCCCAGAGGCCCTACTCCAAGAACCAGAAAGGGGGAAAGATATGGTTCAAGAAATCCCAAGGATCCTTTCATGACACTCATGGTGAACAATCCCCCCAGGGCAGAGGGGGCAACTCATATGGAAGATTCCCCTTTCGGGGTAGAGGGGGGTCTGCATAACCAGGGAGCCAGAGATTCTTTCTCTGGCAGACTCTACCAGTGCTCCTGAGCAGCACCCCGATTGCTTTCCTCTGGAAGCAGTCGCAGGGTCATTTTTCTCTGCATCTACCAGCCTGGCATCTTATTACTACTGATGTTTGGGTGCAGAGAATAATTTCCAGAGGCTACCTAATACCATTCAACTTAACTCCCAGACCCATCAAACAAATCCCTGATGTACCACCCAATCAGAGAGAATTAGCAGCCTTAAAAATAGAAAAACTCCTGAGAAAAAGAATCATCCAACCAGTCCCACCAGAACAGACAGGATCCAGGTTTTACTTGAGGTTCTTTTTAGTGCCAAAAAGGCAGGGGACTGGAGACCAATCCTGGATCTCAGCCTACTGAAAAAATTTATCAAACCTCAAAAATTCCAGATGGTCACAGTGCAGTCCATTCTTCCCTTCCTAGAGAGGGACAATTGGATGTGTTCTATAGACCTACAGGATGCGTACTACCACATAAAGATGGATCACCGCTCCCGGAGGTTTCCCTGCTTCTGGCTGGGAACCAATCACTACCAGTTCAGGGCACTGCCATTCGGTCTCTCAACAGCCCCCCGAGTGTTCACCAAATATATGGCAGTTGTGGTAGCCCATCTTCAACTTTAAGGATTCCAGGTGTTTCCTATCTAGGTGACTGGCTCCTTACCACTCTGACCAGGAACATCCTAGTCTGCAGCCTCTCTTACACTCAAGATTTTGCTTACCCCCTGTGTTGGGAAGCCATGAGGATTTGGCACTGGGCGATAGCTTCCAATCGTTTTCTTATAGCAACACGCATTCCTGGGAGTTCCAACCTTATTGTGGACAATCTGAGCAGGAACATCCTGATGCCTCATGAATGGTCCCGCAACCGTGTAATAGCAGCTCGGATCTTCCAACATTGGGACAAGCCTTGCTGCGACCTGTTTGCATCCCCTCTGAATTACAAATGCAGGAGCTATTTTGCCTTGACCCCCCCCTCATGGGGAACCATCGAGGGACGCTCTAATGCACAATTGGCCCCCAGGTCTCCTGTATGCCTTTCCCCCATTTCCCCTCATTCCAAAATTGTATGCCTTTCCCCCATTTCCCCTCATTCCAAAATTTCTCCAGAAAGCTCAGAGGTTGAAAAGCAAAGTGATCCTCATTGCTCCCTACTGGCCACGTCAAGTCTGGTTCCCGTTTCTATGGCCTCATCTGATTCACAGCCCGTGGATCCTGGATCATTCCCAGGACCTATTATCCCGTCCTCAGGGACTGATTCATCCAAACCTGCACAATCTCAAGCTCATAGCCTTGTTCCTCCACTTCCAATGATTGCCAGACTGCCTGACATCCCATCTCCTGTTCGTGAAATTCTTCTGGCCTCACACAAACCTTCCACTAGAAAGGTTTATTCTAGTAAATGGACTAGGTTCTCTATTTGGGCCTAAGACCAGAACTTAGACCCTTTCGCTATGCCTATTCAAAAGATTCTGCAATACCTGACTACTCTCTACATTTAGCAGCTATCACCAATTTTCATAATGGTCTTGAAAATTCTTCAATTCATAGGTTCATAGGTTGGTACTATGCTATCAGCCCTAGGACCTATACAAGCCTAGCCATAACAATTCCCTGGATATTTCTTCCCACAATATTTACTTCCCTGGACCCCTGTCTAGCAGGGCGACTGAAGTGATCCCTGGGGTGAATTTCCTATCTCCCATCCAATCGTCAAGGTTTCTTTTGAAGAGGGCCAAGGAGGCACTCTGCTTGACATGTATGGGCAGTCTATTCCAGAGTATGGGGAGTCTCTGGGTCAGGAACCTATTCCTCCAGCATGTTTTGTTCATTGTGATGACAAGGTTTAGATCCCTGGAGTGCGTGGCTCTGAGGGATTGGGATTTCTTTAAGTGAAGCATGTCCAACAGCTCAGGGTTTGTCATGGCCTTGTATGTTAAGCTGAGATTGCATCTGAGTAGACGATATGCCACAGAGTATAGCTGGAGTTTTTTAGATGGTCAGTATAGGGCATCTGCTTTAGGCCTGTGAGTCTTTTAGTGAGCTATTTCTGTGGCCTTTCCAGCTGTTGCAGATATCTTGTGAGGTACATACCAAATGGGGCATTGTACTCTATAATGGGTCTAATGAGGGATGAGTACAGTGGGACAATGACCTCCTTTTTTCTGGATGAAAAGCCCTTAGTGATGAGGTGTGCCACATAGAAGGATTTCCTGACTGTTGTGGCGATGTGGTTATCGAAGGTGAGACCACTGTCCACCTGTGTCCCTAAGTCTCTCATCACACTTTCGGTGTTTAGTGTACTGCCACCTATGTGGTAATTCATGCGTACATGGTTTTTCCCAAAGGGGATAACTATACATTTCTTGGCATTAAGCTTGAGCGCATGGCTCTGGCACCTAGCATCTGTTTCTGTAAGGCCCTTTTGTAGAATATCCACATCATTTGGGGATTCAGTAATGGCTCCCAGTTTGCAGTCATCTGCGAACTTTGTTAGCCAGAGTCCCTTAGTCTTGGCCTGTACTGTTCAGAGAAGTAGATGCCAAACAAGAGTGGTCCCAGGACTGAACCCTGAGGTACTCCACTTGTCACTTGTCTGGAGCTGGATTTGGAGTTGGCTACTTTTACAGTCTGGGTTCTGTCAGTAAGCCAGTTGGGAACCCATCAAGTGACATAGGGATTTATGCTCAGTTTAGTAAGTTTATCTATGATTCTAGAGTTTAGGATGGTGCCGAAGGCCTTGGTGAGGTCTAGATAGGCTGTGTAGACTGCCTTACCCTCGTCCACAGCTCTGGAGACTGATTTGAAGAAGTCAATCAGGTTCAGGAGACAAGATCAGCCCTTCACGAACCCAAACTGGGTGGGGTCCAGTGTTTGAAGGTTGCTAATGTCCTTGTTTATAAGTTCCATGATAATGCATTCCATGCCCTTGCAGATCAGGCTCATCAGACTGATGGGCCGGTAGTTCCCAGGATCCAAGGTGGATCCCCCCTTGTGGAGAGGGATAACTGTAGCTGTGCGCCACTCAGTGGGCATGAAGCCTGAGATGAGGCTATGATTAAACATGACACTTAGGTGAGGTGCTAGTTCATTTTGTAGTTCCTGTAGTACACAGCCCGGGATGTCATCTGATCCCATGGATGCTGTATTCCTAGCTTTGTAAAGTGTGGTTTCTACCTGTGTGGCTGTGATTACCGGAATTTGGCAATCTTTTGGTATTGAGATGGACCCTTTATGGGGTGAGAGGGGGGTGAAGTTTGCACTAAATCGATCTGCAAGGATACTGGCTATATCCTTGGGATCAGTGTATTTAATGCCATTCTGTTGCAGCTCAGAGCATATCTGAGCATTGCCATTTAGATTCTTGACATAGCTATAGAATGCCTTGTGGTTGTCTTTGGAATTTTTGACAATTTTATTTTCATAACTAGCTTTGGAGGATTTTATGAGGGATCTCAGCTTCTTACTGAGGCTGGTAAGGGAGTTTTTTTGTGTCCTGGGATTTTCCTCTTTTCTGCAACAGTTTCTTTCTTCTGTTGTATAGCTTGTTTATGGCAGGGACCACCAGATTGGCTTCCTATTTTTGGAGGAGAGCGTCTTGGTTCTATTTGGGATGGCACAAATCATGCACGCGTGGATGTGCTCGTACAATGCCTTAGTGTAGGATTCAGCAGTCGAACTTTCAGCTCCCATCTACATGGGTGTCATGAAGTTTGTCACTTTTGACTTGAGTAGCATGAAGTTGGCTTTGGAGAATTTTTTTACGGAGGTTTCCTTACTACGGGGGGGGGGTGAGGGTGGGATGTGGATGTCAAGGGTGGTTTGCTTATGGTCAGACCTGACCAATGAGGGGGTGACCACTGACGTGGAGTATCTATCTCCCATGTTATGGTAATGACCAGGTCTAGGATATTGGAGCCCCTGGTGGGACAATGGATTAGTTGATCCAGAGCGTTGGAATTTATGAATTCTAAGAACTGTTGGGAAAAGGTGTTGGTACCCGAGTAGTTTTCCAAGTTAATGGCAGGGTAGTTGAAATCACCCAGTATTAGAGTGTTTGGTTGTATCTTAATATTGTCCAGTATGTTTAGAAAGATGTAGTGAGAATCTTGGGGCATGGTGGGGGATCTGTAGCAAGCTACAATTTAGATTGCAGTCTTACCTAGTGTTAATTGCACCTGGAGAATTTCAGATGCATTGTGTTGGGCAACTAGCCTGGAGGTATGAATATCCTCGGTGAATATGGACAGTCCTCCACCTTTAGGGTTTCGGTCTTGGTTTGCTGGCTGAAAACTGTGGTAAGAGTTGTAGCCTGGTATTGCAGGGATGCTCTCTGGAGCATTGAACTAGGTCTCAGTTATGTCACATAACCTATGCAAGACTTTTTTGAAGGAAGTATTACATGTTTAACCTCTGGTCAAGCCTCCCTTTGATCCCTGGGACTTGACTATGGTGCTTCAATCCCTTTGAGCCCTTTAATTCATGTGATTTGAAATTTTTGTCTTGGAAAACCATACTTCTAGTAGCACTCACCTCAGAGAGAAGAGTATCTGAGCTGCAGGCCTTGAGTGTCAAGAGTCCTTACCTGATCTTCCACACAGATAGGGTGTCCCTTCGTACTGACCCTTCCTTCTTGCCCAAGGTCATTTCTGGCTTTTCCATTAACTAATCTATTGACCTGCTGGTTTTCTTCCCAAGGCATTCTAATAGAGGGGAGTACCTTTTGTACACCCTTAATGTGCACTGACAGCTTCGTTGTTATCTGGACAAGACTAAATCTTTCAGGAAAATGGACCAATTGTTTGTGGCCTTTGCAGGACCCAGATTGGGTAAACCTGTTTCCAAAGTGACTTTATCCTCCTGGCTTAGAAACATCATTACCTTTATCTACCAACAGAATAAGCTATCCTTACCTTCCAGAATAAAGGCTCATTCTACCAGATCTATGGCTACCTCTGTAGCTCTTCATTCCAGAGTCTCTATGGATGGTATATGCCTTACCTTCCAGAATAAAGGCTCATTCTACCAGATCTATGGCTACCTATGTAGCTCTTCATTCCATAGTCTCTATGGATGATATATGCCTTACCTTCCAGAATAAAGGCTCATTCTACCAGATCTATGACTACCTCTGTAGCTCTTCATTCCAGAGCCTCTATGGATGATATATGCCTTACCTTCCAGAATAAAGGCTCATTCTACCAGATCTATGGCTACCTCTGTAGCTCTTCATTCCAGAGTCTCTATGGATGATATATGCCTTACCTTCCAGAATAAAGGCTCATTCTACCAGATCTATGGCTACCTCTGTAGCTCTTCATTCCAGAGTCTCTATGGATGATATATGCCTTACCTTCCAGAATAAAGGCTCATTCTACCAGATCTATGGATACCTCTGTAGCTCTTCATTCCAGAGTCTCTATGGATGATATATGCCTTACCTTCCAGAATAAAGGCTCATTCTACCAGATATATGGATACCTCTGTAGCTCTTCATTCCAGAGTCTCTATGGATGGTATATGCCTTACCTTCCAGAATAAAGGCTCATTCTACCAGATCTATGGATACCTCTGTAGCTCTTCATTCCAGAGTCTCTATGGATGATATATGCCTTACCTTCCAGAATAAAGGCTCATTCTACCAGATCTATGGCTACCTCTGTAGCTCTTCATTCCAGAGCCTCTATGGATGATATATGCCTTACCTTCCAGAATAAAGGCTCATTCTACCAGATCTATGGCTACCTCTGTAGCTCTTCATTCCAGAGTCTCTATGGATGATATATGCCTTACCTTCCAGAATAAAGGCTCATTCTACCAGATCTATGGCTACCTCTGTAGCTCTTCATTCCAGAGTCTCTATGGATGATATATGCCTTACCTTCCAGAATAAAGGCTCATTCTACCAGATCTATGGCTACCTCTGTAGCTCTTCATTCCAGAGCCTCTATGGATGATATATGCCTTACCTTCCAGAATAAAGGCTCATTCTACCAGATCTATGGCTACCTCTGTAGCTCTTCATTCCAGAGCCTTTATGGATGATATATGTGCAGCAGCCACATGGGCAAGACCTCATACCTTCATATCTCATTACAAATTGGATTTGGCCTCCAGGGGACGAGCATCTTTTGGTTCTATGGTGCTCAGGAATATCCTTCCTTAGGGCCACCCAGGACTCAAGTAGCTGGGGACTCGGTCCTAACAGTAAAGAATGAATAAAGATTTACAACATCAGATAAAGAAGTTATTTCTTACCATAACGTTCCATCTGTCTTGTAGATCTTTATTCATTCTTTACTTCCCACCCTCCTTCCTCCTGCCTGGGCTCCTGGTGGATTTTAGGTACTCCTGGTTAGGGTATTTGCTCAGACAGAGCCTCCCACCTTTTTCCTATTACTACATCTTTTATTTAGGGTGGGCAAAAACAATCTGAAGTAGCTAGGAAAGGGGCATTGTGGGTAGGTTCTTAGCTGAGAGTTTTTGTCTTGCGCAACTTAGGAAATGGCCGTATTGGTTCCGAGGACGGAACCGAGGTCCTAACAATAAAGAATGAATAAAGATCTATAACACAGATGGAGCATTATGGTAAGACATAACTTCTTTATTTTTTACTGCAGCAACCAAAACTACTCTTGCAAAACATTTTTACTTCCTTCTCTTCTGTAAGGTGCCCCTATCTTAACTAACCTACAAAATTCTACCCTAAGCAAGTTGGAATAGTGCTACAACAAAGTTGCAAAGTTTGCCATAAACGCTGAATATCGCACATACCACTGTAAACCACTCCTAGAATTAAACTGGCTTGAATTACCCAACCAACTTGCCTTTATTCAGCTGTCCACCTTGCACAACCTTATTTTCAAACCTACTGCCTGGCCTGCACTAGTCAATCTAGTCACACCTTACATACCAAATCGATCCCTACGATCAGAAGACAAAAATCTCTAAGCTATCTCAAAACACACAAGAAAACCTGGTCACTCTCAGTATTCATACTCTGTCTCTATACATTGGAATTCACTACCTTTAGCTATCAGGTTTATTCCTGGCCTAACCCATTTCAAAGCCTCTTTAAAAAAAATCATCTCAAAAATACATGGCTCTGCTCCTGCATAAAGCCTGCCTAATGCTCAGATCTTCGTCTTCCCTCACATTTCAATCCCTCACAGAATGCAAGATCCTAAAGCTCTTCTAACTCCTTCTCTGCTTCTATATCATATCCTTAAGCTGCTGCTCAGGTTTTATTGCTTCTATTTTTCTTAACTCTCTCTCTCTCTCGCTATCTGTCTGCATCACTAACTTTCTTGCTGCTATTTCTACATCATGTGTGATGAGAGACACTGTTATCGTCTGCAATGTTTTAACTGTATAGAACTGTTTAGATGTGTAGTAATATATTACATCTTGTAGCAGTTTGTTCTTTCAACTTATTTTTGTATAGTGTTTCTAATGTAATTTGTATTGTATTGGATTATACTGTATTTGTATTGTACTGTATGTGGAGCTTTTCTTCCCGGGCCTCTGCTGAAAACGGGTTCTGTAGACCCAGTCAGACCTCCCCGGTAAACAAATGTCAAATAAATCAATAAATAACATAGTTTACTTCAGAAAATGTATATTAATCATTGTTATTTTTTTCTGTCATTGTCTCATATTAATAGCACTAGTAGTTTAAAACTGTCAATGTTTCATTTCTAGATTTGTCCCTGATTCTGTTCAGATTTATCCGTGATATATTGAGGGCTATGCTGTTTTATTTTTATTTATATTTATTTATTTATTTATTTATTTATTTTAAGGGGGGGGTGACATGCCAGCAGATTCAAGATAAGCATCTTCTGAATTTTTGACATGCAAAGCCTAAAAGGTTTGCCATCACTGCTCTAGAGTCTCTTCATGTAGCAAATGATCAGATGTTTCCAGTTTCTCCTCTTTCGCCTTTATTTGGGGACTCGTTGTTCCATCACACTGTGATGTTACCTGAGCTGGATTTTCTGTACTAAATGTTTCACTTCATATGTAATACATACATTTAGTTTCTATATCTTCAACTTCTCCATCACTGTTCCACTTTTCTGCATTACCCTTTTGTGATCTTATTTTTTGTAATGTGAAATCTTGGTGCCTTTGCCAGTAATTCTCTTCAGATATCTATAGAGTTGCTTTTTGTATTGATTACTTTGTCTTTCTTCTTTGCATATATATTGCACCATATCATATCTCACTGTCTTTCCCATGTGCATATTTCTTTTTTTATACCTTGCAGAAATCTCTAAGTTTTGTTCTTTATATTTTTCCACTTCCACAGTCCCATCCTTTTCTAAATGGCCCAAGGTTTCTTGATCTATATAATGTTTTTCACGAATCTGTTGTATTAATAAACACAAATTTGCATTTGAAGCTTTTGATAGTTTTCTTGTGCAACAGTTTTTCTTTCCTCTAATTTCTCTCTTAATTTTTTGAATATCTTCTATCTAGAAATTGTGGCATTCCTGCATTATAGAAACAATACATCATCTCTTAGGTTCATAGGTTCGCAGTAGGTTACTAGGCTAATAGCTCTTGGGCCTTTACAAGCCTAGCCATGTAAAAAAAATGTGTGCCCTCATGGACCATAGCTAGATGGCCTTTGTTAGTAGAGCGATTCTATGATCAGCACTGACTGCCCCTGTCCATGAGGCACATAGGTGCCACCACCAATGTGACTTTACGATCACCCATCCAATTGTCAAGGTTGAGCTTAAATAGGGTCATTGAGGAGCTCTGCTTCATGTGAAGTGGGAGCTTATTCCAGAGGAGAGGTGACCTCTGGGAGATATATCTGTCTCTCCAACATGTTCTGTTAATGTCACAGGCTAGGTTGAGAACCCTGGAGTGAGCAATTATTGTCCCATTTGATTTGTGGATGTGTAGCATTTCTGTTAGAGCAGGGTCAGAGACCACTCTGTAGGCCAGGCACAGGTTGCCCCTCAGAAGCCTGTATGATACAGAATACAGTGACAGGGCTTTCAGTCTTTCTGTGTGTCACATTTTGGAGACCCTGGATTCTCTTGGTTAGAAACCTCTGTGGTCTCTCCAGTTGCTGCAGGTGTCTGGTGAGATACATACAGTAGGGAGCATTGTACTCTATTAGTGGTCTGATAAGGGTCAAGTACAGCAGAGTTATAACCTCATTAGTCTTGGATGCAATGCCCTTAGCTATGAGATGTGCAATGTAGAAGGCTTTCCTTACCTCTATGGACACATGGTGATTGAAGTTTAGATTGCTATCAGCCTGTGTTCCCAAGTCTCGTACCACTGGGCTTGAGCTTAGACGGGTGCTATCTATGTAATAATTAGAAGGGGCTACTTCTTTGCCAATTTTGTATTTAGTTTTAGACCATGCCTTTGGCACCAATCATATGTCTGTGTCAGCCCCTTCTGCAATATGTTAACATCGTTGAGGGAGTCTATGATTGAGCCCAGTTTACAGTCATCTGCAAACCTGTTAAGCTACAGACCATCTACTTTTGCCTGGACTTCAGAGAAATAGATTCCAAACAGTAGAAGGCCCAGTGCAGATCCTTATGGTACCCCACTGGTAACTGGTCTGCTGGTGTAGGTGGACTCCACAACTTTGACAGCGTGTGTTATGTTGGTGAGTCAGTTGGCTACCCATTTAGTGATGTATAGATTAATCCCGAGCTGGGAGAGTTTTTTGATAACTCCTGAGTGGAGGATTCTGTCAAAAGCCTTGGCTAAATCAAGATAGGTGGTATGCACTGCTTTACCCTCATCCAGGGCTTTGGTGACCTTCTCAAAGAAGTTCATCAGGTTTAATAAGCAGGATCTACTCTTGATGAAACCAATCTGGGTCAGGTCAAGAGTCTGACAGTTGCCTATGTCCTTGTTGATAAGGTCCATGATGATTCTTTCCATGGTCTTACAGATGAGTCTGGTTAGGCTAACTGGTCTGTAGTTCCCAGGGTCAGATGGTGGACCTCCTTTGTGCAAGGGGATTACTGTTATTGTTCTCCACTCTGCTGGAACAAAGCCAGTGCTCAGGCTATGGTTAAAGAGAGTGACAAGCGGTTCACTAGGTCTTGTTTTAGATTGTTTAGTAAGCAGCCTGGGATGTTATCTGGTCCCATAGAGACCATGATTTTGGCTTTGGAGAGCACCTGTATGACCTATTCTTTGGAGGTACTTGGTAGAGGACTGGTGTCAGGAATGCTTTGGAGTATGGTTGGTGTGGACAGAGAGGTGAAGTTATTGCCAAATCTGTCAGCTAGCAGGCTGGCAATTTCTTCAAGTTCAGTGTGAGTGGTACCATCCACTATAAGTCTTGCACACAGCTGGACATTCCATTTTAGGTTACAGATGTAACTAAAGAATGCCTTATGAGTGCCCTTAGCTAAGTATACTAATTTAGTCTCATAACTAGCTTTAGAGGACTTTACAAGATATCTGATTTGCTTGATTAGGCTGTGGAGGGTATTCTTTCTCTGTTGAGTCAGTTAGCTCTTGTTCTTAGATATCATTTTCTTTCATTTGTTGTACAACTTATTTATACTTGCAGTCCACGAGTGTGGCTTGTTTTTTTTTTTTTTGTTTTTTGTTTTTTTTGAGAGGACCTGGTTTTGGTCCTTTCAGGTACAATCTAGTTAATACATTTGTTTAAGTGGCTACATAGGGAGTTTGTGTACTCCTCTGCAAAGGAGTCATTGTTGGCTGAGTTAGCACTGGCTTTGAAACTTTTTATACCATTGCTTAGTAGGCTATGTTCTGCTTTCTCAGGTTTGTAGCTCCCGTGGGGGAGTTAGGTCTGGTCTTTACTTCCGATGAGACAGATTTATGGTCTGACTTTACCAGGGAGGGCAACACAATGGGGGGGGGAGTGTTGTGGCCACCAATGTTGGTGTATACTTGGTCTAGGATATTTGAGCCCCTTGTGGAGGTGCAGAATAACTGTTGCAGGGCATTTGAACTGACAAAGTCCAGGAACCTCAGAGTGATCATGTCTGTGGTCACGGAAGTCACCCAATTGATGAAGCAACCCTAGCAAGTTCAGCTAGGCGGTGTGCTTCTCCTGGTTCATGGTGGGAACATGTAGTTAGCGATGATGTGGTGGATGGTGTGCTTCTCCTGGTTCCTGGTGGGAACATGTAGCTAGCGATGATGTGGTAGGTGGTGTGCTTCTCCTGGTTCATGTGGGGGATCTATAGCTAGCGATGATGTGGTAGGAGGTTTGCTTCTCCTGGTTCACGGTGGGGGACCTGTAGCTAGCGATGATGTGGTAGGTGGTGTGCTTCTCCTGGTTCATGGGGGGGTCCTGTAGCTAGCGATGATGTGGTAGGTGGTGTGCTTCTCCTGGTTCATGTGGGGGATCTGTAGCTAGCGATGATGTGGTAGGTGGTGGACTTCTCCTGGTTCACGGTGGGGGACCTGTAGCTAGCGATGATGTGGTAGGTGGTGTGCTTTTCCTGGTTCATGGTGAGGGACCTGTAGCTAGCGATGATGTGGTAGGTGGCATGCTTCTCCTGGTTCATGGTGGGAACATGTAGCTAGCTATGATGTGGTAGGTGGTGTGGTTCTCCTGCTTCATGGTGGGGGATCTGTAGCTAGCGATGATGTGGTAGGTGGTGTGCTTTTCCTGGTTCATGTGGGGGATCTGTAGCTAGCGATGATGTGGTAGGAGGTGTGCTTCTCCTGGTTCATGGTGGGAACATGTAGCTAGCTATGATGTGGTAGGATATTTTTACCTATAGTTATTTGGACCTGGAGAAGCTCAAGAAAGAGCCGTAATGTTTCACCAGTCTTGAGGTGTATTTGGATTTAATGAAGACGGATACACCTCCACCTTCATTTCTTTCACGCTCATTTGGGGTCTGAATGTGTGAAAAGCATTGTAACCTTGCACATTCAGTGTACTCTCTGTGGTCTTGAACCAAGTCTCAATGACTGCACAGACATCAGCATCATCCAAGGTGAGGAGTGCTTCCAGGGAGTGCAGTTAACTGTTTAGGCTCCTAGCATTAATCAACATGACCCTGAGTTTGTCTCAAGTGGATTTCTTTACATCAGAAGTTTTGTTGTTTTAACATAGCCTAAAAAAGGCACTCTAGGGGAGGCAAGCATCTTTGCCATTACCCAAAAGCTTTGAGGAGATAGGTGAAGGCCACCTCTGGCAAAGCAGCATGGTCTGTCGACTATGTCTTCCCAGGCTGAATGATACTGCATCCCCCTTGAGTAACACACCAGAAGCTAAGCCAATTGATGAAATCAATAATTTTTAGTCTGTATTGTGACATCATCTTAGATGAAGGTAGAATGCTGCTTAGGGATAGGGACATACCTGCCTGGGACACATAATCTGAGAGTTCAATCATGTCTGTCTTCATATAGTCCAGAGAGGTACATCTCAAGTCTTTCACTCCAACATGTACTATGACAGAGTCATAATGGTAATTGCTGCTGAGTGACTTGAGTGTGTGCATGATTTGATGGATCCTGGCACCTGACAGGCAGCTGACTATAACCTTCTTTTTGTCCAGCCCAGTGAGGCGGACATCTGTATGTCTCACTATTGAGTCACCTATGACAAGGACATTTGGTTTTGAGGTGTTTTGCCTTAGGGGCTTAATTGATGAGACACTGTGTGTTGTTGTTATGTGTAGTGGTAAATTCTGTTCATGTACCAATGTGTGTGGGTTATTTGCACTTGGGAGGTCTCTGGTCTTTTGGTAGGCTCTTGGTGAGTACCTTCACATATCTGGCTTTATGTGTCTTGCCTTAACTTGTGTTAGAGGAGAGGTGTGTGTGTGCTGACAACCTGTTTGATGTCTTGTTTATCATTACATGAGATGACTGATTCTAGTTTTATGGTATAGATACATCTCTCACACACTGTATTTGTTTGCTTTAAGAGCAAGTGGTTGTCAGTATACATAAGGCAATTGTTACATTGCCTCAGGATGCCCATGTCAATCAGGTTGGCTGGAGAAATGTTGGGAAACTGACTGTCCGTAGTATTAAGTTAATCTGTAAGTACTACTTTGTGAGAGGGCAGGTCAGGCCAGCTTTGTTCTGAGATTAACAAGGGGACTTGCTCTACAGGGGATCAGGGATGAAGAAGGTGGGGGTGGGGTGGTGCTGCTCAGTGTTCAGCTGAGCTGCCCGCAGAGCAGCAGGGGAAGCCTGGGAGGGTGTCACTGACTGTGTCTAGGGAAAAAAAGTGTTTCTAAGCATTTGCACTTATACAAGACACAGCTAAACTCCCGTTGTGCAGTGACCAGCTATGCACAAATATGAGGCTAATATACAGGTAAAATTTAAAAAATTAAACAGTTTTAAACTAGTCTGCCAATCAAAAATCAGACAATCCTTCCTCCAGCAAGCACAAAGAGGCACAAAAATGGAAACAGTCAAAAAGGCATGAACAAAAAACAGTAAAACAGTAAAATACTGTTGAAAAAGTGCAAACCAAACACCAAATAAATGTAATTTCTTGTTCTTAGCGGTAGATGGCTTGGATTCAAGCAGAAACACTCAAGACCTCTGGCAAAGGATGCCAAACACAGAGCAGCTCTGGTTAATTATCACCCAAGCCAGATGGCTAAAAAGAAGAAACCAGCAGAACTTTTCAGTCTGAAGAAGTTCACACATTTTGTGAATGAAAGCACTAACAAAATAAATCTTTAAAAGTTCTGCTGGTTTCTTCTTTTTAGTCATCTGGCTTGGATTATAGTTTTGCAGTTTGTAGTGCTTCTTAGTTTTTTCCAGTTAATTATCCTCAGTAGTCCACTCATTATATTTATGGCTGTTTTTGTGTCCTGTCAATTTTTGTGATTTTTGTAGACTACTACTTCCTTTTACAACAGGGGGGGGGCATCCCTGTTCTCATCATTATGTATGTTAGAAACATTCTTAACTGTGATGTCAGGAGATGTGACAAGTTTCTGGACATTACTTAGGACCATTTGTAGACTACTAAAATATTCTGTAAGGTCTCAGAACTGCCCACTGTACTTGTTACCAAAAGCAGCACCCTCATTATAGTAAAGACACTAACAGGTCAAGAGAGATAAGTAAATATAAACTATAAATATTTCCATTCACTGAACTGCCATGTAGTCTAGAATGTCAAAGATCTGGCAATAACTGCCTTTGCAAGAATCCAAGGACTGAACATCATGTACACATGTCTTCAATGGAATAAGTACACAGAGGAAAAAAAATCAACCAGGATTGTGTGTTAATTACATAGATAAAATGTATTATAACTGCGATATTCACAATACTGATACTGAAAGGACTAAGCTGTGTGTGTGTGTGTGTGTGTGTGTGTGTGTGTGTGTGTGTGTGTGTGTGTGTGTGTGTATACATATATATATATGTATATTGATAGATATACACATGGTGGATGAAGGAATAGTAAAGCAATGAGAAGGGTGCTAGATGTGTATTTACATTGTTACAGAACTGTATGCAATAAACCATAGGTGTAATGTAGACATCAAATAGTGCAGGAGTGAAAAGCAACACACACACACATGCACACACACATGCACACATGCACATGCGCGCACACACACACACACACACACACACACACACACACACACACACACACACACACTCAATAGGTTCACACACACACACACACACACACACACACACACACACACACACACACACAAGCTCTCACACACACACACACACACACACACACACACACACACACACACACACACACACACACACACACACACATGCACACACACACACACACACACACACACACACACACACACACACACACACACACACACACACACACACACACACACACACACTTACTGCAGATGTTTGGAGAATACTACATCTGGCTACACTGCAGTTGCAATTCCAAGCACAGATCATAAACTAGACAGCAATAAGCATGCATAAGAAAGGACAGCAGGTGGGATGCATCCATATATTGCAGCACATAACATGTCTGCATCATGCATGCATAGGAAGTAGCATGCATGGAGCTACATACTGTTACTTTAACAAACATTATTCTATATCTGTGACACATGCTACAGGGTGCCCGCTCTAGTCTTCAGTGATAACCTCTTGATGTATCATCCACAGACCTTCATAAAACATGACTACAGTGATGTCCATACTCAAATGTGTGAGCTGGTGGATTCCTTGTTTAGCCAGCTGAAGGCACATTTCTGCTACATCTGTATGAATATTGGTGCACTAGAGTATAGTCCAGTCAAAGAAAGCACCGCCTCTGAGGTCTGTGCTGTGATGCATACTATGAACACAAAACGAGGATCTCCATGGGAACAGCAGATGCTGAGACAGATGTGTTACAAGTACCATTACTGACGGAAGAAGACAAAGACAATGCCACCATGGGTCAAAATAATATAAGCCACCAATTATCTGTAAATCCATAGGACTGCACAGGCAAGTTGTCGCATGATAGTGCTGCTATTCATAATATGATATGTATCACCTTATATGTATCACTGTTGCAGTACACTTCCATATTCTCCTAAATATGCATGTGAGTACACATGCAAACTGCACAAGTATAGGCATGGCATCACGAGAAATACTGTGTAGGCACTGTGTTGTGTTAGCTCTATGTTAAATATCCGAACATCCAAAATGTCAATAGTTACATGGTCGAGACCAAATGTTCGACATTTGGATGTTTGAATATGAAATAAAAAAAAAAAAAGAAAGAAAAACACACCTTAACAGTGCGAGCAGGGGGGCAAGCCCCTCTGCACCCCCCATACCCCCCTACTTAAATATACCAACTCCAAGACCGCACTTCAGTGCAGAAAAGGGAAATTCTTCCATTCTGCACCATACGGCATCATTGAAAGTCAGTCTTCGAACACTTGACATTTCGAACATTTGGTCTCGACCATGTAAAGTTCGAAATTTTAAGCGTTCGAAGAATTGACATAGACCTGGTTCAGTGATGATTCACCTCCATGTCTGTGTATCCGGTGCATACAATTAAAGTGACCAGTTGGCATAATGTTTATGGTCTTTGTCTCCCATGCACAAGGTACAAGGTTCGATCCTGACCTCCGGCCAATGCCTATTTGGAGTTTGCATGTTCTCTCCTGTGTCTCTATGGGGTTCCTCCCACCTCCAAAAAACATGCTGAGTATTTCCATCTCAAACTCACCAATGAATGGAGCTGTGGGCAGCAACATAGACTCTACCTGGTGCCCTATAGGGGGAAGAGTTGTACAGACCAACTTCTTTGGGCATCTACTGTGCTGTGCAGTATCATAAGATAGAAGAACATGGATCACAGACTACATGCCGTGGCAGGGCTGGCCACTAGATGATATAAAATATGGCTCTAGGTGATTTGGTCATGTTAACTAATGTTGCCAAAAGGGCACAGGTAGTTACCAGTGATAAGTGGGTTGAGAACCCGGCCTACTCTGACATATGCCAGGGACCCTTACTAAGAGTGGGAAGGCTGTATGTGCCCCTGTTGGGCAGTATGTGCCCACCATAAAGCCCAGCAGCCCTGGGTCAATAAGCTACTGGCCAGCCGGTGTCTAGTTGCCCATCCTAGGTTACCTGAGATAGCTCTGTTGAGTGAGAGCTGGGCATAACATCAATCAACCTGCCAAACAAGAACTAAGAATTGCTACACTTATTGTAAGTTCACTGACAGGACGCAGCTTGGAAGTGGATGACATGGTGGTACAGAGCAGGCTGGACATCCTTTGCAGCAAAGCCACTTGGCTTGGGATCCAGAGTCTACTACTCAGGAGGAGGAATGGCTAGAAATGGTGTGGGAATTCTGGTGAGAGAGAGGCTTCAGGAGGCAGTGAGGAATATCATCAGAATTAGTGACAGATTTATGGCAATCAGACTCCAGTGTAATGATAGGGCAATATTCATAATCTCAGCCTATGCCCCTCAACATGGTCATGATAGTGAGGAAAAGAATGCATTCAGATAGCAGTTGCAGGACTTACTAGATAAATCTGGATACAATGTTAGGTTTTTTAATGGGTGACTTGGATGCACATATCAGGACAAACCGTTCAGGATATGAGGACTGCCTGGGTCCACATGGGTGGAGCAACAGGAATAAAGAAGGAGAGGCCATTCTAGACTTCTGTCTGGCAAATGACTTGACAGTAGCCAACACATGGCTCAAAAAGAATGATAGTCACAAGATCACATACAAGAGTGGCCAAGATGCAACTCAGGTAGACTTCCTCCTAGTAAAGACAGGGGACTGGGGTAGAATCAGTGATTGCAAAGTCATTCCCAGTGAAACGGTCGGCTCACAGCATAAATCACTGGTTGCCGTGATCAGCTGCTAGCAGTAATCAGACAAGGCATTAAGATCAACAGAGACCAGAGTGAATACATGAAAGTTGATTGAAGAGAAAGTACAACAGCTCAAGGAACTACTCAGGGTTCTAGCACCCCAAAAGAGGAGAAAATAGGTGGAGATGAAGAAGAATGTCAGTGCTTCAAAACAGCATGTGTGAGGACTACAGAACTGATATGTGGCCAAGCCAGGTATGGAAATAAGGTACATAAGGAAAGCTGGTGGTGGAATGCAGAAGTCTAGGAAGTCATCAAAAGACAGAAGGAGTGCAGGAAAAAGTGGGAGATATAAAAGATGGACCAGGCTAGGAAGGAATACTAGTTGGCTAACAGAGAAGCTAAGGAAGGAGTTGCAATAGCAAAGAACATGGCATCAAAGGCACTCTACCATTTTCTGGAAAGTGACTCAGTAGGTGGCACAAAGAAACTATATCAAGTTCCAAGGCAAAGTCAGAAAGCTAAGAAAGATAGTTAAATACCCAGAAAGCTAAAGAAGACAGTCAATTACCCTTCAGAAGGGATGCCAGCAACAACCTGCTCACCAGTCCACAGGACATCAATGGCAGATGGAAGGAGTACTTCCAGCAGCTGCTGAATGAAAAAAACCCACAGAAGCCGTACTGCCCCAGAAATGATGAGAGAAGAGGAGGAGCCCATCCTAGAAGAAGTAAGAACAGCACTAAGAAACATGAAGTCAGGAAAAGCAGCAGGCTCAGAAGAGGTCATAGCAGATACGATAAACATGTTGCGTAAGATAGGAGAGAAATGGCTCCTGAGGGTACTCATGGCAGTGTGGAGAGAAAGGCATATCACAGATTACTGGAGAATTAGCATACTTGTGCCAGTGTACAAGAACAAAGGGGGCTTCCACAACTGTGGGCAGTACAGAGGCATCAAACACCTGTCACACTGCATGAAAGTTCTGGAGAGGGTGATTGATAAATGGATACAGAGAGTAGTAGAAAGTAAGATGGGAGATGAGCAGTTCAGATTCAGATCAGGATGCAGCACAACCGACCTGATGTTTGCAGTGGGACAGATAATTGAGAAGAAGCAAGAAATGAGAAAAGAGTCCAGCTGGGCATTCCTAGACTTGGAGAAAGCATATGATAAGGTCCCAATAAAGCTGATTTGGACAGTACTGCAGTGTGGTTCAAAGTCCCGGAAGCATTGATAGAATTAGTGTAAGCTATGTACAAAGACACAGTGACTCAAGTACGAACAGTTTTCGGTCTCACAGAGGGGTTTACAGTGAGAGTGGGTGGGTACCAGGGTTCAGCTCTAAGCTCACTGATGTTCATACTGATGAGGGACTACATTAGCAAATAGGTCAGAGGGGACAGATCAACAACGTTTCTGTATGGAGACAATGTGGCATTACACTAATAGGTTTGTCTGTGTGACTTTTTTACTTTTGGGTTTAGTTGTTAGTTGGGATGTTTTGCAGAAACCTTAATGATTATGGACATCAGCTGGGTTTAAAGACCATGTGTTTCTAGAGTAGAGCCAAACAGTCCACTCATGCTGTACTGATGACATTATAAGAAGCCTGAAATGTGCATGTCCATAACTAGTGGCATTTGGCTTTATTGGCTTGAATCTGTCCCTAAAGACTTAGGAAAATGTAAAAAGTCATGGACATTCACAGGATG